>NW_007091801.1:145512-183682 GCF_000164805.1 Carlito syrichta
GAGGCTGAGGTGAGTGGATTGCCTGAGCCCGCGGGTTCGAGACCTGCCTGGGCAACTCGGTGAGACCTCATCTCTACAATAAATCAAAAAATTAGCCGGTGTGGTAGTGCGCGCCTGTAGTTCCAGCTACTTGGAAGGCTGAGGCGGAAGGATTGCCGGAACCCAGCAGGTCGAGGCTGCGGTGACCGGGAGCTTCATTAATGTTTTGTTGTGGTGGCAGAACTAAGTTACCCATCCAAAGGCTAGATGGCAAGCACATTACTCCAGGAGGGTCTGGTAAGCTATTCAGCAGTTGCCTTATTGTTGAAGGTCCTGTCAATGTGTAGGATTTAGAAATGGAAACCTTGGGAGATTTGGGATGCAGAAAGTAAGTAAGGGTGCCAGATTTAGCAAATAAAATACAGGATTCCCAGTTAAAATTTTTAATTTTAGCTAAGCAACAAGTAATTGTACATACAAATATGTCCCAAATATTTCAATGGGACATACTTCTACTAAGAAAAAAATGTTGCATATCAGCAACCTTAATCTAGAGAACAAAGAAGGGCCTATCTGCATATTATCTCACCCAAAATAGACAATATACATATGGAAGGAAGAGTTGATAAAGTATAGAAAGTCTGGCACTGAGGACCACTTCTTTCTGGAACTAGAGAAGACCCCCAGAAATAAAGTGAAGCAGTAGGTTGAATAAACCTCTCTTACTCTCATGTGAGAAAATTGGGTCTTTCTAATGTTCTTCTTGTCTTAATATTGGTTAAACCAATATTATTCCAAAAGCAGAAGGTAGAGAAACCCAGGAAAGTCCCAGGGCACATAGTGTGCAAGCAGACAGCAAAAGGAACGCGCTAAATGGCAAAGGGTAAGCCTCAGAAGTGTTGCAGTTGAGGTTGAAGTAAGTGTTGGTTGGTTACACTTAGCTTTTCCTACAGACAAGATTTCAGCACTTCATCTGAATACCTTGCACCTTGCAAAATTGTTTTCCAGAAAAACTGCACTGAAAAATAAAATAATTTTGTTTAAGTTAAGGGAAAAGAGATATATGTTGATGTCTGGATCTATATGACACCAAATGAATGAACAGTGGAAAAATATCATTCCCCAGATGTTTTGTGTAGTTCATAACAGAACACACTTTCACTTTCCACAAAGACATTTGGCATGTAAATATAGGCTGGAACAAAGCTATAGAAAAACACTGACTGGAAAATCATAAAAATGTTATCTTTATTTTGTTCATAAGTGGCCACTGAAATATTTTTTATCAACTTATTTTTTAGCCCATCTTGACCACATAATTGGTCATGAAATTACCAGCTCTGTCATTTGATAAGCTAAATGAAAACATTGAAATGACATCTTAATTTTCTGTTTTGTTCAAGTATATTCCCTTACTTTTTTCTCTGTGCATCTGATAAAGGAAGTCCTCGGTTTTCCAGAACCAGAGGGTTTCAATCCCACTGAAACCAGCTCAGGTCCTCACTGCCATACTCTGCCAGTGGGTACAGCATCCTAGAATGTTGGTATCTGACAGAACATAACAGCTAAAGTATGATGAGAGAAGTAGAACCACCACAAGTGATATAAAATAAAGGGTTTACTATAGAGGTTAGGTTGGACATAACTGTGGGAACTTGTAAAGAAGTCTCTGGAAGGCTGTTACCTCTGCATCCCTTTGTAGCCCTGAAGTCACTGTAGGTCATGAGGACTCAGTCAAGAAGACAAGTTAGAAAACAGGGAGATGAAGGACAAACTGAAACCCATGTATGCCTCTCAGGCCTCCAACTTTGACAATGCAGATAACCTGCAGAAGAGACTGGTGTCTTTTACCACAAAGTTCCACAAGCCTCCTGCCTTGATTTAGGACTTGAAAAACCTAGAGAAGGCAATCTGCCAGAAACCAGAGAAGTAATGCTGTGGACACGGCTGTTGCCACACTCCAACAAAGTGAGCCAGCAGACCAGCAACATGTACGCTGTCGTTATTATGGTATCTGGTACTCTTACATCCACTCTGTGAGCATAATGGCTGCTGCTTCACTTTCACCTTCCAGATTTCATGCAAATTTCTCTCACACCCAATCCCAACCAGAGGCCACACAGGGCAGGAGATTCTGGGGCACTGAGTCTCTGGCAAAACACAAAACCTCTACATTACCAGGCAGGATGCTTTGTTCTATTTTTACCGGGCTAGGTGAATTGGGCAGAACATTTCAACTCCCTAAACCTCTGTTTATTCATCCGTAAAGATACTATTTAATAAATCATTTTAAAAAAACAAGTATGCTAAGTGTTTCATGTATATAAGTGAACCTAAGTTGCTACCCATTCTTCTTACATTCTTGTTGTTAACAATATCTCCACTGTTATTGACATTGTTTGGTTTGAATAAGAAGATGAAAAAGAATCTAGCACATAGAAAGGGCTAAATAGATGGCACTTATTCTGTGTGCATGTTCATAACAAGTTCATTTTTAGAGTAAGCTGACCTTTGGTGTATATGATGAGTCGAGCTCCCTTCAGAGCTTTCTAAACATAAACCTAGGAAGCTACAGGCAGGGACAACCAGATCCTGAGTGGATTCCCAATGCCATTTGCAGCCATTTCCAGCTTTTTAAAGGAGTACCCCACTATGCTTCCTTACTATAGGAAACCTAGACATCTTTGGTGCTCTCCTCTCTAGATCCATACTCAGAAAAGAATCTGCTAGGGGAAAGGGAAAGGGTATACCAGGCAAAAAACTTCAAGTGTGGAAGGTGCTCACATTTAAATGACTTCTGCATTGTTGTTGATACCACCATAGTCATCCTATAGGATAAAAGCACAGAAAGGAAAATAGTCTCTAACCAGGTCTGGGAGGGCTAAGAACAGAACCTCCTGGCAAGCATAAAATACCCTGCACCTCTACTGCTTACCTCACTTGAAGTCTTGTTAGTGCCTAATTTCTCACTGAGCAGCTACCATGTCTGCCTTCCTTCTGCTTTCTCTGCCACTGCTAGTAGTCAGCTGGTGGTTGGATGTTGTAGGTGGTTTCAGTGCAGTAATTTTCAACATTTTGCAGCTCAAAACTTAACATTCCCCTCAGCCTGGAACAACTGAGATATATAATCAGTAGTCAAGGTAGTTCTGCAATTAGAAAATATTTGGAACAGCAATACAAAAATTAGAATTCTGTACTCTTACATGAATGTACTGCAACATGTATATTCGTACACAATTCTGGACAACAGGATTTAATAAGTGCCATGTTCGAAAATATCTCAGGCTCAGTTACCTATTAGAACACCTTTCTAGTATCTGTTAACTGGTTACATAAAAAAAGAGGTCTTGTCTTACTCTTAGCAATCTCTAATCCTGTTATTTTATTAGTCATATTTGCAGGTATTCTCTCTTTCTCTATCATATGAGCTCATGCTGAAACTCCATACATAACTGCTAGTTTGTGATCTGCAGTCATACTTATAAATCCCATTCAGATCATAGTAATTATACTTCTGGAAATGATACAATATGTGAATGTCAATGAGAAGTCATCATTCTTCGAAATAGATGCCTGTTAGCTTTCTCAAGAACTCATTTTATGAACTCAAGTTAAAACAAATGAATGCATGTTCCTCTTTTTGCTTCCTCTTTTCAACAATTTTACGAGTGAAAAAAAGGCATATTACCACAATGGAAAATACCTCATTTTTCCATTAAAATGTACTCTCTTTTAACAGCTATCCCATCCACTTCCCTGTTTATTGGGTTAAAAGGAGCTGCTCCTAGGAGACTGAGCCAAGATCTCAGCAAGGAGGTGGAAAGCGAGGTGATTGGAAGGTGAGACTGTTAACTGCAATGACAGAGACAGCATCAACAACAGCACCAAACCAGCCAGCTGGAAAATGAGAACACATCGTGCCATTGACTGGCAGTTTGGTCTCCTCTGTGCCAAGCAGAGGCCAGGCTGATTTCTCCTACAGTTGAAGGCACTGGCTCAGTCAAGCTTTTCTGTAGCCAGTGGGCCCAGACTCAGAGCATTCTTGTACAGACATCACTTTACCTCCTTAAAAATGAGAAAGTCCACACAATCCCAACATCTAGTTGAAACTTTGTTGAAAAAAAAATGAAACAAAGCTGTATAAGCCCAATGGCTTCTTTCTCTTCTGGTTAAATACAGACTTCTCCATGGTCTGGTGTCCTAAAAACAAATGAGACAAATGGAAAATTCAAATAATTATGCTGGGGTGTAAAGTAACGCACAGAGTTTAAAGGATTGACCAGATACTTGGCTCCTTTGCTTGATTTGTTTGTTTTTTAAATATTTTTTTTTTTTAGTTAAGAAGTCAGAATATCATCAAAGAGAAACTCTCACAAGGTAAGGTTTCCCTTATTCAAAATAGGACTCATCCCCTTTTGTTTATTTTCCAGAAAGTACATGCCTTCCTAAGGACTGGGATATCTCCCAAGACAGCTTCATCCTTACAACTGGGTCTGTGTGCTCTCCACACATGGTATCATTCATAGCATACAGATGGGTTATGACTATCCTTAATAGTTCAACTTTGAAAAGCATATTATGGATAAAATACAGCAATCTCTTTTTATTTGAAAGTTCCTTTTTATTTTATCTTACTTCATTTTATATTAGAGCTATGGGGTATATGAGAGGATTTACTATATAAGTAAAGTGCATGCAGGTGAGGTTTGGGCTTCTAGCAAGCCCTCTCTCCCCCTGGTAGTGGACCTGGTACCCAGTGTGTGGTTGAGTGTTTCTTCTTTTTTGAGTCAGGGTCTCAGTCCACAGCCCAGGCTGAAGTGCAGTGGCAAGCTCACGGCCACCCTAGCATCGACCTGCTGGGCTCAGGCGATCCTTCTGCCTCAACCTTCCAAGTAGCCAGAACTACAGAAGCGTACTACCACGGCTGGCTAATTTTTTGATTTATGATAGAAACAAGGTCTCACCATGTTGCCCAGGCTGGTTTCAAACTTACAGGCTCAGGCAATCCTCTCTTCGGCCTCCTAAAGTGCGGTTGTGTGCTTCTTATTCCTGCTCCCTCTCTCCTTCAGCAATGCCCAGTGTCTGTCTTTGTGCTCATGTGACCAGTGATGAGGTCCCACTTATGAGTGAGAATATACGGTATTCAGTTTTTTGTTTCTGTGATAGTTCACTTAGAAGATGGTCTCCCGTTGCATCCATGTTACTGTTAAGGACATGATTTTGTTCTTCTTTATGACTGCACAGAAAATGCAGCAATCTCTTAAAGATGCCTTCTACACAGATAAGAAGCAGAGGTGCTCCTGAGGTTTAGGTAATTTCAATGTCTCCCAACTGTCACTCTCCTGATACACACACACACACACACACACACACACACACACACACACAACACACACACACTAAAAGCATCTAGGCAGCATTTTCCACAAAATCATTAATTTTGAAATCTTATTTACTCCTCTCAAGGAATGTACTACTAAGCAGGAACATCTACCTAAAATGAGAAACTAAAGATAAGGAAGAGAAGCAAAAGCTTGGGATAATTTTCATGCCGGACTATTACTTAAATCCTGAGTAACTTAGATTTGGCTGAACTTCATTCTTTTTAATGTTGTTTTCTTTTTTCAAATATGCTCCAATGCATGAGACTGTGGCACTAAAATACAAGTAGAGTAGAATCTTGTTATTGCAAAAATTTGGCAAAGCTATTGGTGAAATCATGTCCCCTGAAACATAACAACGACAGACAATAAAAACACAAGTCCTCTCAATGTGCCCATAAACAGGGTGTTAGTTCTGTTCCTCAGAGTCAACACTATAAAAGGGTTCCAGGGTATTTAGTGAAACAACATTCAACTCAGTAATTCTTATCTTGCCAATAGTATATGTGGTATGCTAAAATCTGAGAGCCAGTAAATTGCTGTGTGGTATATAAAATGAACTTAAAGTACATGAAGCAAAGTTATCCTAAGTGCCTACATTTTACTTTGATGTCTGATCATTAGAGTATCATTTTCCCATTCTTACTAGTATTATTTAATTCTTCCACAGTGCTTTTCCCCAATGGGCAGAGGAGAAGGACGAATTGTGGGTGGGATTTTTTTTGACACCTATTAAAGAAATGATAGAAAAAAATAGAGCTGAGATTTTTAAGCCTCTACATACCATACTTTCTGGGGCCAAGGCTTGTCAACAGTACACAGTTGCTGGGATTGTGCCTCATGTTCACAATCCAATTACGAGGCTCCAACCACAAATGTACCAGCATCCCACATGGAACGTTAGGCTCACAGGCAATGCTGCTGAGCCAGCCTGCATGAAGGCACAGGGTGGTTGGAGTTTCCAAGTTGAAAGGGCGTTCACTGCTTACTTCCAGCTATATGGTTCCATAGCCCCAAACCGTCTGCTGGCACAGCCCAGATTCCTTCCATTGAACACCATATCATTTCACTCCAGTCAGGCACAAAGGAATATATCTGAGAATGTGTGAGGAGCCCACAGATTTTCCAAGCCTGTGTTTAAAGCATTTGTGAAGGCGAAAAGACATGGGATCGCTTACATTTTCCCTTTCAGTGATGTGCGTTATCTAAGGGAACAGAGGTGCTGCTCCAGGAGGGAGACAGTAGTGGAGTTGAGGCATTGGTCACTCCTTGCTCTTGATGTCTGCTGGTCATGAGAATTTTGAGCTGGTAACTTATCCCATTCCTTTATGTGAGGTCCCCTGATGAGCTGACTTAAATTTTTACAAAGAGATGTGGAAGGGCAATACAGTTTAGGATGAGGAAAGAAGTCATTTCCATATAACTGCGGTTTAAAGAAAATTTAAGTCAGATACTTCCAAGACTGGATACTAGACAGAAACTAGGCTCTTTTGGAGGCTTATGGAACCCAAAAGATGAAAGCCTTCTGTAGGGAAAAGCTGTGTCTTTTACAGGCCCTGAGTGAGCCCATGAGAATCAAACAATTCACTTGAAAAATGAAACTGATTTGCTGGCATCAGTGCAATGAAGAGACAGATAAAATGTACAACTATTTTAACTGAGCAGTGGATAATGAAAATGAGTATATATACACCATGGAATACTACACAGCCATAAAATAGAATGAAATCATGTTCTTTGCAGCAATATGGATGAAGCTGGAGAGCAGCAAAGTAAACGGACTCAGAAACAGAAAACCAAACACCACGTGTTCTCACTCACATATGGAAGCTAAACAGTCACAAAGATGGAAATAATTAGACACTGGGGACACCAATAAGGGGGAGGGGGTTAGTGGGGCTAGGGCTCGAAAACTACCTATGGGGCACAATGTTCACTATCTGGGGAATGGGTCACCTAAGACTCAATCCCCCCCACTACATAATACGTCCACATAATGAACACACATGTGTACCCACGAATATAAAGTTATATATATATGATATAAAAATAAATAAATAAATATTTTCTATTTTAACCACTTAGGATGATGTCATTGGGCATAGTTGTCATTCAGAATGTCTTAAAAGGAAAGAGAATGATCCTAGAAGGTGAATATACCAAATTCAGAAATCACAAGACCCAGAAGACACTTTGGAGCAATAAATATAAAACAAGAACGCACGTGCTGATGCCTTTCTCAGGATCCAACTAGAAAGTCTAATTTTCCTTCTTGAAAATAATCTTTTCAAGTTTTATTTCTCCAAAATGAAATCTCACTTCCTTCCAAGTTTGTTTATCTTCTCAGTTCAGCAAAACTTACTTTAACGAGGAGAATATCAAAACAATTTATCCAGGAGAAATTGATTTTTATACAAATCAAATTTAGCACAGATATGGATAATCCCACATCATTCATTCAGTCATTGAGCAATTTGACCCTATGTGACAAGCAATGTGTTCAGTGATACCATCAGTGGGTTTCTCTTCTGGTATTTGGGAGTTTTGTGCTACCAGAAGATCTGTGTACTTTCTGAGTACTTTTTTTTCCAAAAACATCATTATTTTTGTTTTTTAATTACAAAAAGAGTGCATGTACTGGGTAAATAAAAAATATAGCAGCATATAATGAAAAAGCCAATGTCATGTACCTAAGGTAACCCATGTTAGTAATTTGTTGTTTATTCTTTTCTCCATGCTCATAAAAAATGTATATTAACATAGAGAAAAACTGTCTTCTTTATTTATTTATGAACTCATCCTATAAACATTATTCTGTGTCTTACTTTTCTTTGCTTATTTCTGCAACAGAATATTATGAACCCATTGAAAATACTGGCTTCCCAAATCTGGTAAAAACAAATTAAGTTCCAGACAACTTTAAAGTGTTCATATTTGCTTGTGGATAGATACATACCTACTACAATAAGGTAAGGGAGACATCAGTTGTTCTCTTTCTTCAAAATACATCTGGATCCTGAAGCTCCTTATAAATATCTCACATTTCTGAAAGCTACTAAAAAAAAAAAACTGCTAATTCCCCTGGGAAATGAAATCATAATAAGCCATCATCATCATCATAGGCATCATTTTCTTAAGAAAAAAGTTTGAATTGGGACTGTATTTTAGATAGCATGGCATCACTGTGTTAATTTTTCTAAACCTGGTCACTATATTGTGGTTATTTGGAAGAATATCCTTTTTAGTAAATACATGATTAAGTAATTATAGAGAAAGGTAATAGTAATTGCAACTTACTTTCGAATGGCTACAAAAGCCATTTTTGGAGAAGGAATGGGGTGAGGAATAGAGAAAGGAAGGAGCAGAGAAAGAGAAAGAAAAGAACAGAAAATAAAACAAATTGTTCCTATAATATTGACTAATGCTTTATTTGCATCAATGCTTGAACTAAATTAAATTTCTTTGTTATCACTCTTAAAGAGAAAGGAGGAAGAGAAGTCACCACAGAAAAGGACAAAAAAAATTTTGCATATCTTTAAAATTATTTCATAAAATAAACCACCTCATTCATCAAGGCCAAGGAGGGAGCCTAGACTCACATCCTTCAGAGGCTGTAATGAGATGCTGTAGCCCACCTTCCCTGGGATGATGTCAGAGTAATCTGAGCAAAGAGCTGAGAGTTTCATCCCCACTGGATGATAATTAGTACCTCCCACGCTCTCCTTTCCCCCTACCCTTGGTGTCAGTGAATATTTCATGGAGAATCTGGACTTTCACCCACAGTCACTGGTTGGGTAGTGTCAGAAGAGGGCTAGTGGAGAGTCAAGACTTTCACCATCACACATGGCCACCCTCCTGCCTTGGTAGTTAGGGATTTCCCACTTAACCTCTGTTGACACATTAGGAGCAGGGTGGGGGCACTACTTGTTACTGCTGGGCAGAGGTAGGAATGACTTCTTCCCAGATGACTTCCCCTAATACCAAGGCAAGTCTAGGCTCTCCGCTTGGCTTTTGCTGGTGTGGGTGGGATTAAGCCACATTTTTTTCTGTGGTGTTAGCTGGGGTAAACCAGTTGTTATCAAAGTTTTCTGTCTTGCTAGGCTGCCTCATTTCTGGGTCTTTGGCTACAATGAGTAGGCTTTTGTGAGGCATTTTTGCCTGCTCCTATTGGCAGCTCCAGGTTGTCAACTTTGTTAGGCCCAAGTCTGAGATATGTGTAACCAAGAGAAAACCCAAGGAACTTTCCACAGTGCTGTTTCTTGGGTCCCAAATTCCCTAGATAGTCTGCCTTCTTCTCTTGAACTTTAGAGTCTTCTTTTGTTTGTGTTATATATTTTGTTCAGGGTTTTTAACTGCACTTATTAGGAAGAATAGAGCAAAATATGTCTGCTCCATCTTCCCAAAAACAAAAGTCCATATTAGGAGAGGACTTTTTTAAGTAATTAATATTGAGTAAACAAGATTTATCCATAATGACAAACCGCATAACTTCTGAGTATCTTAAACTATGTCTAAATGGTACCAAAACAATTCTAAAAGTTGAGCTAATTACATTGAAGAAAATTTAGGAAAATATTCACAACATATTCTGTATTAAAAATGTAGGCTAAAAAGTAAAATGTGTATTATGATTGCAACCCTGTAAAAGTCATACACAAACACACACAAAGATTAACAGATACAGATAAACAGATGAGTGGATGGATGAATAGATGGATGGATGGATAGATGCATAGCACATTTTTAAATGTTTATGCCTTTTTCAAACCCATCTAAATTAATAAGTATTACTTATGTAATCAGAAAAAGATGTATTTTAAATTCATAATTCAGCTGTTTATCTACATGATGCCAAACTAGCTTAGGTTAAATTATCAGCTAGCTGATAAAATAGTTTCTCTGTCCACAGAGAAACATCCATTCATAATACCTTAGAGCTCCTCTTCCATTCAAATTCTTTATATATTTAAAATAGCAATATTTTTATTAAAAAATAAAATTATAAATGTAAAATCTATAAAATATAGAAACATAACCAGATTCAAGATTTAAATATAAAGATCAACAACTCTCTTATTTTTAGTAAATAACCAATTAAAATAATTAATGAAACATTCAATGCACAGTATAAACAAAAGCTATAAAATTATTAACAGCAAAAATAACAGGAACTATGTGTAAGACTTAGAAATATAAGGAAAACCTTAAAACTTTAGTGAAGTAAATATAAAATATTTTAAATCAATGGCAAGACATACTATGTTGCTACTGCTGAAGGCACAGTATGTCAAAGACACCAATTTTCTCCTCATTAATGAATGCTGTGTACTCTTAATTTCAAAAATCAAGCATTTTTGTGAGATGATAGCTTTTATATTATTATATTTCTTCTATGGTTCTTCTGAAAAAATATTAGTAAATACTGGCAGCACATTTTTTGCAAAGAATAATGAGGAGGCTCTTAACTTACCTTAAATCAAAAGAAAACAGATGTGCTATAATATAAAAATTTAGTGAGCAAAATAGAAGTACTAGAGGACAGGAATATAGGAATTTATTATTTGATAAAAGTGACATTTTAAGTCAGAGGGAAAATGTAGATTGTTTAATAGATAATATTGAGAAAGGTGCAGTACAGCAACTTGAGAAAATTAGAGTATTACACCTTGCCTCACACCAAATTCATAACTAGACTCCAGATAAATTTAAGATAGAAACATTTGAAAATATTATCTTTTACAAGAAAATATAGGGTATAGTTTTATGTTCTTGGAATGAGAAGAGCTATTAAATAATTATCCAAAACTCAGGAGTTATAAAGGCAATGGCTGATATTTAACTTAATAAGTATTTAAAATTTCTATGTGTTGAAAGACTTCAGAGGAAAGCTGACCAAAAACACACAAAAAAACCCTACAAGGATATAACACACATAAAAATCTAAATTTAATGTTCCTAAAAAAAGAAAGAACTCTATCATTAGAAAATAAGTAAGCAACAAAGCATAGAAGTCATACAAGAAGAAATACACATGGTTATTTATGTAATGAAAAGATTATTCATCTCACTAATATCACATAAACGTATATTGAAAAGAATAAAATGCCACTTTTCACCTATGAGATTGGCAAACAGTTTATGACATTCACTATTGATGAAGATGTCCTGAAATGACATTTTCGCACACTGTTGATGTGAGTGTAAGTTAGTCCAAACTTTTTAGAGGACAATTTTCTAGAATTTTTAAAATTTCAAAAGCATATATCTGGGATTCAGCAATCTCATTTGAAAAATCCCAACCTACGGAAATACTGGAGTATGTTTACATTGATTTACATACAAGGATGCTCATTGCAACACTGTTTCTGGATAACAACAAAAACAACAACTAAATACTAGCAATCAGCACCCAATCTCAGTGGGGAAACTGTTAATTAAACTAAGTTGTTTTTAAAAATGATAAGCAATTGCTTGAAAAAATCAGATATACTGACCTGGAAAGATGTTTGCAACATATGAATAAGTGAAAAACAAAAAGTTGCAGAAAAATACAACCCTATTACATACAGTTCACATATCTTAAAGTTCTCCATCCTTCAGGGATCACGTGTTCCTTTAATGGACAAATAAGCATTTTCTGTGTTTGAAGAAGTTCAGTCTTCCTTCAGATGTCCATCCCTAGATATTTCTGAGGGACCGCTGGAGAATGACTACAGGTACCATGAGTTCTTCGTGATTATCCCTCATCACCTCAGCCAGCTGCCTTGCTTTTGGATCCCTGCCCTTCTCCCCAAAGTCTTTTTTAGACTTTTGTAACCAAGTTTCAAACAGCAATCATCTCGAACCCTAATCATGGACTTTGATCCCAGTCTTATTCTCAGATATAACTGCAGCCAGGCAGTCAAATGAATAAAAATGTATGGAAGGCCTAAGAATCTTAAAAAATAATTAAGAAGTAGAAAATAATAATGACACTAAACACTTATATAATGTACTGTTCTAAGTGTAAAAAATCAATTGATACATACATACACATACATACATACATACGTACATACAAGCATACATACATAGACAGTTAAATTAATCCTGACAGCAGGCCTAGGAAATGAAGAGTACTATTAGTCTCATATAGTCTCCTTGGAAACTGTGGCATTAGTAATTGCTTTTCTTGCCCATGGTGACTCAGGTTGCAGACTCAGCTGAATATGACAGCCCCTCCCCAGCAGCTCCCTGCCCAGCCATCTCTATTCTTAATCATCTGGCCTTCTAGAAAATTGCCAGCACTATTTCCTATCCCCAAATCCATTCCTGCCTTTCAATTGCCCCATCATATGTAATTCCCCAGTGAACGAAATTCTTCCATTTCTCAGTCAACATGATCATCTTCTCTGGAGGGATATGACAACTCTTTATCTGGTTTTGCAGGTAACTCCCCATTTCAAGACAGGATGAAGACAAAGGGCCTACTGAAATGAATTCCTAGTTCAAAATGTAGTCTAGATAAATGGCAAGTTGTTGAATCTGAAGTTATGGAACAGAAAGAAAAGATTTTTTAATTTTTTTATTTTTTTCCCTTGGAAATTTAGTCCTTTATTTTTCTGGGGCATTCTCTTTAATAGTTAACAATTCATAAAAATTGATTCCTTTTTAAATTCAAATTTTGAAATAGTTTCAAACTAACAATTATAATGCTATAAGAAAGTGATTAGCAGTACTGGAAAACAGTCAGGGGAGTGGGGGTGGGATTGGCAGTTGAGGGAAACTGCTAGGGGAGGGAGAGGCATACCTTATCAACAAGGGTACCTGCATGATTAATGTTTATATAGCTAACCCTGAATTGTACCCCACATCTCTATAATAAATAAATAAATAAATTTAAAAAAAAAAAAAAGAAAGTATAGGGTCCTTTGCTTCTTTTCTATTTCATAGAAAGAAAAGGCCACAATATCACACAAAGGTATTAATAGTGATTATCTCTGAGAGCTAGGATTGAATGGAATGGGGATTTTTCACTTTTTATTATATCCATCTGTATTATTTGTTACACCAACTATAATTACCTTAAATTTAAATTAAACTAACTTAGCTTTAACTTCCATTTACATGAATTGCTTGAAAATGTTATATTTTAAAATGTGTGACAATATGATCCTTCTAACAATATCTATGTAATATAATACCAATAAATAAAAAATTAAGTGGATAAAATCAGACTGTATAGCACATAACTCTTTTAAAAATTTTTTAAATTTTATTTTAAAGATGTGGGGTACAATTCAGGATTAGGTATACAAGTGGTCATTGTACAGATAAAGTTTAGGCCTCCCTTTGGTCCCCATTTTGCCTGCTTTGAGAATAACTCCTTTTTATTTTATTTTATTTTTCATTTTGCTCATTAAATTTTTTAATATTATATTTGAAAAAGACCCAACTCCACCTTCCCAATTTTAACAAATTCTCAATTCTTGGAGCAGAGAATAGTTCTTCACCCTTGCAAATTAGAAAGCAAGGGTTATGATGTTCAGTTGGATGCTGGGGATCTGGGGGTCTCAACCCAAAGAAAACCACACAATCCTCACTCAGAAAGCAGAGGCAGGGATGAAATTCTCCAGACTGACTTCCCCTGGCCTCTGAGCTTTAGTCATGCAGCAGAAGCCTGACTGACGCCATGTGCTCAATAGAAAGGGTCTGCCAACCCCAACAAGGCGGGGAAGATCACAGAGGAGCTTGAATTCTTGGCTGGGCCAGCTGATTTAACAGCCTCTTTATAGAGGATGTTTTTATGTTTTGATCCTATATCCCAGAAATTAGATTTTCTTGGAATAGAAAATTTGAATGTGGGTGGGCTTACTTGCTTCATATTCTGTGTGTGTGTGTGTGTGTGTGTGTGTGTGTGTGTGTGTGTGTGTGTGTCTCCCTCCCTCCTATACCATCCCCTTATTTTATACTCTCTATTCTTTTTTTCCAAGCATTTGTTTCTCTCTTGGAGCCTTTCTCTCCCTTCATTCCCTCAGAGCTGACTCTGTCTTCACTCACATAAATGGTATCCTAGACCCAGCGGTTGAATTGCTTCATGGCAACTTTAACTCAAGGAGCAAGATGACAATAGTAAATAAGCAGCAGAATGGCCTTTCTATTTTTTTCCAGCATCCTGAGGATCAAGGAAGGTTGACCATGGCCAAATAAATGTGTTATTTTTAAATGACTGTTCTCCAACACTCCCAACACTTCCCCCAAAGGGCAAGTCCACAGCATTTCTGACAACCAAGATGAGTCTGTTTAGATTAGTTTCAGCATTCTTCTACACTTTCACTCTCTTTCTCCTCCTTTCCCACATGGCTGAAGATATACTATCAAATGATTTTCTTAAAGATTCTATTTTGTTCACTGTCATCTAAACAGAGGGCAAGGGGTTAAAGAGTGAATCTCATCTTCAATCACAGTCTTTCCCATCAGCGATTCCCTCTGATCCCTCTCCCGCAGTTTGTATATAAAGCAAAAGGTAGGTTCTGTAGAGAAAAGGGCTATAGAACCCCATTAGCTACGAAACCTTAGTCATATCACCTCCCTACTTTGTGTCTCAGTTCCTCATAGTTAGTTATTAAGGCTGTTTACAAATATTTTTCTTCTTCTCTCCTCCCAGTTACGTGCTAGAATTTCCCTTCCCTGAGCCCTCTGAAGTTAGGCACAGCCATATGATTTCATTTGCCTGATGAAAAGTGAGCAGAAATGCCATGCATCACTTTCAAGTGAAAACTTTCAGAGTAAGTTCACCAGATTCACTTTTTCTTTCCTAGAGATCATGTAAATATAGTTTGAGATGGAACCTCTGTTAGCCTGAGTCCCTATATAGCTTCAGTGTGTAGAGGTTCCCTCTGCCACTTCATGTGTGATATGGCAGCATTTATATTTTAAACCAGCGAGGTCTGAAGGTTGTTTGCTATGTATCATAACCAAACTAATCTTGACTGGTATACTCCTCACCTATAAAACAAGGATAATGATAACAACACCCAGCAACACCCAATGTTGCTCTAAAGATCAAATGAGATGACTCTCACACAGCACTTGAATAGCCTGTGGCACATAGTAAGCACCCAATGACTGTTGGTTACCATTGTTTCTATTAGATACCTGGAACAAGCTGAACAGATGATTAGAAGAAGATTGATGGCCTTTTCTTACACTTAACTTTGAGCAGCAGCAGCAGAGGTCTAAGGAGCACCACTCAGAATCATTCTCACTGGAAAATGTATCAGCCTTCCCTATGCCTGTCTCCTCTCTGACCCACCCATATATCCCACCCTCATGATGGAAATGCCCTTTCTCCGTCTCTTCACCTTCTTGGAATGTCTTCCCTGACCAATCTGTACTCATGTGGATAGATTATCCCATGTGATACAGTAAATCACTGTTTCAAACACGTATATCCACAGTATACACTTCCGCTTAGGTTTTCCTCGAAAATATGTTTTGTTCATTTTGCAATTATCCAATATTTTTTCCTGACTTACTGAACAAGCACCAAGACCCACAAAGCATGGTGAAAACAAGGGGGACTTATCAGTGAATGATCATTAAGTTGACTATAAGCATAAATTCACCTAAATCAGGATTTCTTACAATCTGGACATGTTTTACTATCTCAAGGGGTCATCGTATAGGTTTGCGAAGCATTTACCCAAGAGCCCCAAAGGATTTGTTATTTTGCTTACCTCATTAGAGTGATTTAAAAAGTGCATTAGAACTTTGGCTACCCAAGCAACTATCTGAATTCACCAGAACAGCAGAAAAATCTTATCATAACATGCTTCCACAATATGGTAACACTTACCTGCAGGTATTTGCTAAGTAGACTGGCTTTCTTAAGTAGTGGGTCCTTTCTGCCGAAAGGATAAATCTAAGCCTTCCCTGAGCAAGGGAAAGGCATCTATGGGACAAAGTATGACTGTAGCTTTCATAAAACTATTTGTTTGTTTGTTTGTTTGTTTATACTAGCAAACCACCTTTCAACCACCCACCAAAGGGTGGATCAGGAGATGAATGACACAGGAATCCACAGATAACTGCCCAACTGACTTCAATCTTAGACTTCTCCTTTCTCCTTTTAAATAGGCAATGTGTTCTGTTTGTGTTTGACAACTCAGTGGTGGCTAAGCAGATTGGGCGCAGAATCTCTTTCACTTCCACATTGCCTGGTTTCCCAGAAACCAGGCTTAAATCTCTAAGCCACAACAAAGAGATACCCATTTAGCAAAACTGAAAGTACATGCAGAATGGATTTTCATACTATCCTGTACCTAAAACAACATAGAAGTACAGCATTGAAGAAGGAATTATTTATTTATTTATTTATTTAAATCAATATTTTTTATTATGGTTTTGTGGGGTACAGTTAAGAGTTAGGTGTACAATTACGTTTCATTCAGGCACCCTGTTGATAAGAGGTGTTTCCCCTTCCCCAGACAGATATTTGCTACTGTTAATCCCATCCCCCCCATAGTTTCCCAGTACTGTCAGTTATTTTCTTATGGTATTACATTGGATGTTCAAGGTCCATTATATGAGTGAGAACATGTGATACTCGGATCTTTGTTTCTGTGAGAGGTCACTCAGTATTATAGACTCCAGTTCCATCCAGGTTGCTGCGAAATTCATGATTTTGTTCTTTTTTATGGCTACGTAGTATTCCATCGTGCATATGTAGCACATTTTTTAAATTCAGTCTTCTTTTGATGGGCGGCATGGTTGTTTCCAGGTTCTTGCTATTGTGAACAACACTGCGATAAACATATGTGTGCAGGTATCTTTTTTATAGAGTGATTTGAGTTCTTCAGGGTATATTCCCAGGAGGGGGATTGCAGGGTCATATGGGAGGTTGATATTTAGAGCTTTTAGGAATCGCCACACTGCTTTCCACAGAGGTTGCACTAGTTTACACTCCCACCAACAGTGTAGAAGTGTTCCCTTTTCACCACACCCTCTTCAGCAGCTGTTATTTTTTGAGTTGTTGATAATCGCCATTCTGACTGGAGTTAGGTAGTATCTCAGTGTGGTTTTGATTTGCATCTCCCTGATGATTAGTGAGGTTGAACATTTCTTCATGTGTTTGTTGGCTGCTCGGATGTCCTCTTTTGTGAAGTGCCTGTTCATATTTTTTGCCCATTTGATAATGGGGCTGTTTGTTTTTTTCTTTTCAGCACGTTTGAGTTCCTTGTAGATCCAGGATGTTAAGCCTTTGTCAGATCTGGTGTTGGCAAATATTTTTTCCCAGTCTGTAGGCTGTCTCCCTGCTCTCTTGATGGTTTCTTTGGCCTTACAGAAGCTTGTCAGTTTAATAAGATCCCACTTGTTTATCTTCTCTCTTATGACCTGTGGGTTTCAGGTTTTGTTCAGGAATTGGATGCCAGTTCCGATTTCCATGAGGGTATTTCCTTCATTTTCTAAGGTTCTTATGGTTTGAGGTTTTACATTTAGGTCTCTGATCCATTTGGAGTTAACCTTTGTGCATAGGGATAGATAGGGGTCCTGTTTCAATCTTCTGCATGTGGTCAGCCAATTTTCCCAGCACCATTTACTGAATAGGTTCTCCTCTCCCCAGTGGTAGGTGGTGGAGGCCTTGTCGAATATGAGTTGGTTGAGAAATTGAGGTTTTGCTTCTGGAATCTCAATTCTATTCCATTGATCTATATGCCTGTTCCTATACCAATACCAAGCTGTTTTGATGATTGTAGCTTTATAGTAAAGTTTGAAGTCTGGTAATGTGATACCACCTGCTTTGCTTGTTTTGCTGAGAATTGTTCTGGCTATTCTTGGACGTTTGTGTTTCCATTTGAATTCCTGTGTTGTCTTTTCTAGGTCTGAGAAGAATGTTGCTGGTAATTTGATGGGTATTGCATTGAATTTGTAGATTGCCTTAGGTATGATGGATATCTTCACAATGTTGATTCTTCCAATCCATGAGCATGGAATATTTTTCCACTTGTTTGTGTCATCTTTGATTTCTTTGAGCAGAGTTTTGTAATTTTCATTGTAAAGGTCTTTCACATCTCTGGTTAGGAAGATACCAAGGTATTTCATTTTTTTTGTGGCTATTGTGAATGGAATTGTGTTTTTTATTTGGGTTTCTGTTTGTTTATTATTGGTGTAGGAAAATGCGATTGTCTTTTGATTTAATAGAGAATGCTCATGTCAGTTTATACAGAGTCATAGAGGAGTTTTGAAAAGCACAGGCCACGTAAAAAGTGAATGTATTCTCTAAGGAAAGCCATACCACGAAATTTTGAAAAGCATCTATTCATTATGATGCAAGACTGAAAAATACAGTTAATGATTATAAAAGTTGGTCATTTCTTATGAACTACCTTCCTATCATACATTTCTAATTTGTTTTATGCATCTTTGCAAATTTGACTCCATGAAAGTGCACTATCACAACACTGACTTGGTATAAGCATTGAAGGTGTACGTAAAAACATTGAAACTGCCTCAATAAACGAAATATGTTATTTTTGTATATCTGCATTTGTGAGAGATAAAATTTGTAGTACCTTAGCTCTTTGGAAGACTATATATGTGGTGGTGACCCATTATGGTTTTTGATCAATCTCATTAGAAACTTAGGTTATCTGTCGTGGTATTTCAGATGATCAGAGGTAATAAGCTATTTCTTTAAAAATACATTTAGCCTGCTTATAAATGTTATACCCATGCAACTTAATATAACTGAGCATATATGTGTATAAAGTTATATTTGTTATTATTGCCTATTTTATTGAGTAAAGTGACCCACAAAGTGTTAGGTCATGTTTTTATATTCTTTTAAACAAACCTCCCTTTTAAAATGTAAATAAATGTCTTCTCAATTTTTTTTTCAGAATCATATTTTTAGAGTTTTGATCTTTCAGGCTTTTAACATTCAGGATTATGGCATTCAGAATTATGTCTTCAATGATTATGTCCCAAACTCAATAAATCATATCTCCTTAAAGACTCCTTCCCCAACCATTCTATCTAAAATAATGTTCTCCTCTTCATGACTTTCTGTGCTCTAACACTATTTTATTTTCTTTACAGAAACTAACAATATTTAAATTATTTTATTTATCTATTGATTTATTATGTTTTTCCAAGCTTCATAAGTAGGAATTTTTGCTGAGTTCACTATATCTATAGCACTTAAAACAGTTCCTAGCATATAGTAGATATTCAGCAAATATTAGTAATTTGAGATGGAGAAAGAAAGAGAGGTGCTTACATACATGTAGAGAATTCCAAACTGGTAAACAAAAAACTAGTGACAAATGATTACTTCTGGGAAACTGGCTTAAGAGGCTCAACAATGGGAAGGAGAACTTATACTTTTTATTTTACACTTCTATAAATTATTTGAATTCTTATCATAGAGATGTATTTCTTTCGTAATAAAAACATTTAAAATGAAAATAAATTTCAATGTTTGACAGTACAAAAATTTAAAATCTTCACATGGCAAAAATTACCATAAACAAAGTCAAAGACAAATAACAGATTAGAAGAAAGTAATTACAGCACAGCAAAAAAGTAATGCAACTTGTAATATACATGGAGCACCTTAAAAGTAATTTTTAAAAAATGAGCCAATATAAAGATGTGTAAAGGCAATTCAGAGAAATGAATTTTCAGGAGGCCAATAAATCAATGAAAATATATTCAACTTCACAGATGGCTAGAGAAATGCCAGTTAAGATGAAGTACCATATTATCACTCATCAGACCAATAAAAGTTTAAAAAATCAGTACTGATGAGGAAATGAGCTCCCCCATGTATTGCTGGGAGAGGGGGTGGAGAAGAGGAATATAAATTGCTACAAACATTTTGGAAAGCAATTGTGTGATATCTATTCAAATTTAAAATATACATGTCCTTTGATCCAAAAATCTTATTGTTTGAACTTCTTCCTATAAAATTAAAAATCACATATACGTAGTATTTTTTAAGTATTAGTGCAGCTCAGTTTTTAATGACAAAAAAGGAAGAAAAAACTAAAGTCTTATTAATAGAGGACCATTTGAATATATTTCCATTTATCCACATAATGTAATATTTTTAAAATATTGAAAAGAATTAGTTTTTAACATTTACCGACTAGAGAATTATCTACAATATTATGTGAGAAAGGAAGTTTGAGAATACATATAATTAATAATTCTGCTTTTGAAAAAATATATACTATCTCCTCCAAAAATTGTATACATATTTCTTGTATATAACTATGTTTATGTGTACATTTATATAAGTGTATATATACATATATAAGCATACACACATATGCATGTATACATGTATACATAATTCATGTTTTTATCTTTGCATGGCTGCAGAGAAAAATGAAAAAAAACATACTGGCAGTCTTAGACTTACAAGGGTTCAAATAACATTTTTTTTTACTTCATAATGGTCAAAACCTTTCTATTTTTCCATTTCTGTACAGTAGTCAATAGATTATGTTAGATATTCAACACTTGACTATAAAATAGTCTTTGCCTTAGATTATTTTGCCCAACTGTCAGCTAATGTAGGTGTTTTGAGCATGTTTAACAAAAGCAAGGCTAAGCTATAATGTTCTATAGGTTAGGTGTATTAAGCACATTTCTGACTTACAATATTTTCAACTTAGTATGGATTTATCAGAAAGTAGCCCCATCATAAGTTGAGGTGTATCTGTATAAAAGGTCATTAACATTAAAACATTAAAATATCAAAAGGCTCTGGTAGGAAGTAGGGGAGAAAAATGTTAATTTATTTTTTACCTCTCTGTGTGACAATCTATTCAAATAAGTAACAATCATTCTTAATTTTTTAAATTAATAAAGAAAATATAGCAAAATAAGTTTTAAAGAAAATAAATAGGCTTTCCCACATACTGCAAAATCCTTAAGCCAAGTCTCATGCTTTAGTTTCTATCTAGAAAAGTCAGTTCTATCATGAACCTGTTGGTTTGTTATGCAGAATGATTTCTGTCGGCCAATATTTACCTAGTTCTTTTCATCCTGAGTAATCCAGAGGCACAAAATTCTTGCTGTCACACCATAAGGGGCAAAATCCTGATCTTCACATCCATTCCACACTCCTCTGGAGTTTGAGCAAGGCCTACAACAAGCCCAGAGAATGAATGAAACATCATTGCCAGCATTCTTGGGTGACCTTCCTTTCTTGGCTCAGGTTGTGTACATAGCCTCTATTAGACTCCAATCTTTTGGAAACCTATCCTGGAAACATTATGAATTCCAGATATGAAATCCCAAGTTCAAAGATTTGAGTTGAGCCAGAACCTCCATCCAGAACCACATCTGGCCAGTCCTGAAATATATCAACCTCCCAATGCCTTAATTCACTGCTCCTCTTTAAGCCATCTCTACAGAATCACTCCAGTCCAGAATTTAAGTGGTAGTTTTTTTTTTTATTTTCTTGAGAAAGACCTTCTCAGAAAAATCTGGAAAATAAAGGATGAAGTACACATGAGAAAATAGAACAGTTGAGGAAACTAGGGAAGAGTTTGCTTAAAATAGATTTGAAGACCCTCCCCGCCAAAATGTGAAGTAGTTCATGCCCCTACTAGTCTGTTGATTTCATTCATCACCTAGACGTAGCCTTACCAGGTAAAATATATCGCACCAGTTAAATTCATATTTCAGATAAACAATAAATGATTATCTTTGTATAAGTATGTCTCAAATGTCACATAAGTCCCATATTTTTATTGGCTAAATTTGCCAGTCCTGTCCAGGGGGAACTGTTTATCCTCTCATTCCTATCCTCAGGAATATCTTCATTTTCCACACTAATGTTCTTCGTTCACAAATGCCTTAGGTCCACTTAAGCATTAGCAACAGTTTCATTCCCTCCTTATCTCTCAGAAAGTTAGGAACTTGCCTATTTCACTCAGGCAATGATAGGAAAATCCATCTAAATGCTCCAATTGCTACTGACACTATATCTGACAATGATGAAAGTTTCCATCCTAAGCAATATTTCATCAGAAGTCCAAAAAATTAGCTTTGCTTAAGTTACCTGAGACAAAAAATAAAAACAGCTAATATATAGATCATTTCTTATCAAGAACATTGGCAAGTATTTATTTGGATCTGGTGTTGTAAAAACAAAACAAAAACCTCTTTCCAATCTTAGGGAACACTGATAGGATGTGGTAATTGCAATTGTTTGGTTTATTTAATGTCTGTAAAGAGTTGAATTCAATCATTTGGATGTCAAAAAGGTGTATAAGACCTACAGTGGCCAGAATTCTACTGAGATGTGATTTATTATCTTTATAATCTTTCCTAATAAAATCATGCTCCTGGCTCATTTTGGGAGCAGTGCCAGCAGTGCTGATGCATTGCAGTGAGGCAGATTCACACTTTCACTGGGTCCTGTAGCCAACAGCACACAATTCTAGGACTGGAAACTACAGCTAATATGATTGCCTTCTTGTAAATGCTGCAATTCCTCATGAAAAAGGCCTGGTTCTGAGATTTAGCAAACTGAGTTGCCTGGCTGCCACTTTAACCACATAAATTGTTTAATTGGCTAATGTCTACTTTATTTAGCAAATCTTATTGATTTATTGTTGTCTGTTAATAAATTATATTCCTTTAATTTTGAAAAGGAAAATCAATAAAATTATGGATTAAAGAAAGAAGAAAATGGATATGAGGTGGGAAATGTTATATAGAAAAGAAAAAAATAGATGTAAAAACTAAACTTTAGTAGGAAACAAAATGGAATTAACCAAGCACATAGACACTGTGCTGTGGCAGCCTGCCCCTCCTCTCTTCTCCCATGACATTCCATGCCCTTTCCCAAATGTGAATAATTATGTCAGCTCAAATAATATGCATGATCTCATTTTGTTTAGGAAATATTGATATTTAGCAAATTGCTGGCTGGGTACTTCTGAGATGTAGTCATATGAATGATTTTGATTTTTGGCTTATTTGTGCTTCCTAAATTTTCCATTTCCGAGTAAATATGTGTTATTGTTTCATTTATACATATATGTGTGGATGGAAAGAGATAGATAGATATAGATAGATGATAGGTGATATAGATAGATAATTGATAAATAGGTAGATAGGTATAGACATGAGCTACCTTTGTAATAATACTTTTGTGTCATCTGATGCCTGTGTCCCCTTTCTCTGGGTCCACTCAAGTATATCATGTTTCACACACTGGTCAGACTCAGCAACCCTTTGATATTTGGAAAAGCAGAGGGAAAAGCTGCACCCTATGAAATTCTCACCCAGTTTGAGTGGGAAAGAGTTAGTTGGAGAAAGGAGTCATCTGAAAAGGAGTGACTTTCAATCAAGAATAACGTAGCACTTGAAAATATAGTATGTTTACATATAGATGTTTAGTTTATCAAGTGCAACTTTTAAAACAGTAGTTAGGAGCTCAGTAATAGACTTAGTGAACTTTGATTGAATTTACTAGAACCCCAAATGACATGAGCATCTCTGGTGCTGAAAACTCAAGCGATACTTAAAACAGATCTTTTATTTCTGAACTAGACACAGAAGGAAGAAGGACAGTCATCTAAGTAAAGACACTGAGAAAACCGCAGCATTTTAATCTGGCCTCTTCCCTCCCATTCAAGTACTGTTTGGAACCAAGGTATGTCGAATGTTACTTCCTGCCACTGAATCATCAACATAGATTAATATGACTAACCCTGTGTTCCAGGAGCTCAGGAAAGAAAATTCTCCAAACTTCACTTTGGAATTGGCTCCATCTCATAATAAGTACTTTCTAACCTCATCAAGAGAGGTTATAGAAGAGTTAATGTCCCCAAAGAGCTTCATTTATTTTACAGATTTATGAAATAGATCTTCTTGCCAAAGCCTCGTGTACATTTCTTTTTTTACTAAAGGTGACACAGAGTTTCTCCCAAAATAAAATCGACTCTTCCAGATGCTTAAATCAAGGGTCATGAGTCAGCCTAACTACCCAGTATCACTGAAGACACAACTCTAGGAATCTGTACAACTTCTTACCATAAAAGCTTTAACAGCACTTAGGCACCCTTCCTTAATATACCTGCCCAAAGAGGCTAAGGTGCTAGTCCTTACCATTCCTACAATAGCTTTAGGACAGTCAGGCTTACAGCCATCTTTCTTGACCCATAGTTTTTACTACTAATCTTTGAGTTTGGTAATGATTTATCATTAAACAAACCCTGAGCTCTCATGATGGGTCAAGTACTGTGCTAGGTACTCAGAACATCTAAATTAATACACACCTCCATGTTTTAGACATTCACAGTCCAAGAGAGAGCAGAGATGCTACTTTGAAGCTGCACTGTTTTATTTAACAAAGGTATGAGCAAAGAGCTGAGGGAGCAGAGCCAGAGTAATGACTCAAATAAACATCTGTAACTGAGTTCCTCCTCCCCCCCAGATCTGTGCTTACCATCACTTCCTCTGTGTGTGTGCATGCATGTGCATGTGTGTGTGTATGTGTGTGTAGCATTTCTATCTCTATACACCTGCCATTCTCTCATCATCAAAATCCAATCTGTCTTTAGGTTGTCAGATTGAATACCTTAATATCCTTTTTCCATTTCCTATCCTCCTTCCCCATCTACCTTGCCCCAGTGTCACGTTAGTTTTCTCTCAGTTAACTCCAAAAGGCTCCCAGGCTTTCTCCCTATCCCATGCTGGTGGCTTCTTTCATTCAGTATTAACACAGTGCCAAAACTAAGTATTAAAATGCAAATATCATGTCAGTTCTTTATTTGAAATCTCATCTTTAAATGGGACATACAAACAGATAACTGCCAATCCCTATTGATCTAGCCCTCATTTACATGATAATCAGCCTCCTCATCATCCTTAATAGGCTAAGATCTTTTAAGTCTTCATGCTGATACCTCTCCCTACATCCAAAACAACTCCCCACTTTGGCTTTCATCCTTAACTTCATCCCTCTCTTCCAGCAAAATAAAATCAGTCCAGCTATCCTCTGATAATCCCACTTAACCCCTTCTATCTCCAACTCACAGTTCTATGTACTTAACTAACACACTGTGTTTTCTTCTACCTGGGCGCTAAGAAATGGACAATTATCACCTGATTCAACTGTGCCATTGTGCTACCAGAGACCCAAAGTATCTTTGTATTCTCATCAAGTGAGCACTCAATACATATTTGAGTAAATAATAAGTGAATATTTCTATAGAAACTTGTTGATCACATTCTCTCATACTAGGTTTCAACTGCATATAAGTTAAGTGTATTCTGTGGCCCGGTGGAGATACCTAACCACCATTTATAATTTTGTCTCTATGGGAAAATGCACTGACAGTTTCAAAAGAAAGACTTATAAACAGAGTTTGAAACAAAACCATTTTTAAGTTGAAGATGAACTACATGTATGTCTTCACATTGCTTCTAGGTATGAAATTGATCTATTAGCTTTTTCTTTTTGGTTAGTGAGGTATTAGAATAAAGAGAACCTAAACATACATTCAACACTAAGTATCTTTTGATTAACCTAGTGAGTGCTTAATAAACAATCATGGGCTGGATATATTGGCAGAAACTATAGGCACGCTTCCCAAGTAGTTCCTTAGACATTTCTTTTGTTTTCTGTCCCTATATTGATAGGAACCTATTTAAGAGAATCTGACATTTGGAAATCCAAACTTAGAAACCAGATACATTCAGAGGCTATGACTCAGGTTACAAAATAATTTTTCACTTCAGAAATGTAATGGTGACTCACTCTGTTCATTAAGGAGCAATAAAATATTATCATGTAACTCTGAAAAGAAATATAGAACTTAAGAGCTGAATAAAGGCTATACATATTTGTAATCATAAACATTTCTTTTTGAAACACCATAATTTACACCCCCCCCACACACACACACAGTCAACTGAAATTTATTCTTGTGGCGTTACAATTCTCCTTCTACCAAGAAGCACAACAAAAGACCATTTGAGTAGGAAGCAGATGTGTATCTTCTGGAGCTTAACACCCTTGGCTCAAATCTGACGGTGAAAATTTACAGCTCTTAAAAATATACTCTACTGTGGTGTCTGTGACTGGGAGGCCTCTCCAGCTGAGGGAGTAGGATTGCTAAAATGTTAGTGGCCAAAGGGGGCTGGTGCAGGGAGGAAGGAGGCTGACTCTTCACTGAGAGGAAATGAGTCCAGAGATTATCAGTGGATGATATAATCAAAAACTCATATACCAGTATCCAAGTTTTATTACACTACTGAGGAAAACAGCTCATTTATATTGGATTTCCTGTCCTTTTTTTCTTAATAAGAAGAATCATGTATCTATGAGTCATCACAATTATTACAGATTTGAAAGGACATTTTATTGTGATAATGCATATGATTTTTTAAAAAAGGACTATAAACCACAATAATTACATACTTTCTAATTTATTGGCAAAGTAGTAAAAAGATGTGTTCGTATATTTTTCTCATTTGTAAAGTTTCTTGAAATAGCTTTGACTGTTTCCAGTAGGCACATATCTCTAGTTTAATGGTAACAGTCAAAAATTAATAAATAGAAAAAGGGCACTATGGGAATAGACTGTAATAAAAGACAAATAGAATCCATATTTCAAAAGTTGGCAAGAGCTAACAGATAGTCTCTTTTTTTATTTGTGTAATAAAATGTTCTGTATTCAGAGTCTTTTTTTCCTTGTTATTTCTCTTGTCTTGAATAAGAGTCATAAACACTTCAACAAATAGAAAGTAGATTGAATGCTCAGTTAGCGTTAACTGAAATCTGTTTATGAAGTACTACTTAATGATGATATGGCATAATAGTGTTTCAATTAAAAGTTTCGATTTGTTTTCAAGAAAGACCATTTATACAAATAGTCTCTGAAATATACAATAATCAATTAGCCCTTATTTAGTATCCAATACTTTGAAGTCATGCTGAAAACAATAGAGGTAGAATTAGCCATACAAGGTTGTAGCTAAATTTCAAATGACAGAAACTTAGATAATGTAAAAATTAGGCATTTTCAAAGATGTATCACTGAATCAAAATTAAACCTGACTTGAACCACTGCTATTTAACAAGTACTGGAAGTCCTAGCCAGAGCAATGAGGCAGGAGAAAGAAATTAGAGATACCCAAACGGAAAAAGAGGAAGTTAAATTATGCCTCTTAGCAGATAATATGATTCTATACCTAAAAAACCCCAAAGATTCTGCAAAAAAAAAAAAAAAAAAAAATCCTAGCACTGATAAACAGCTTTAGTAAAGTCTTAGGATACAAAATTAACATGCAAAATTCAGTTGTATTTCTATGCACCAAAATCTGACTTGGACTTTCGGGTTGTATGTAAATTCCCCGCCATCAATTAACCTCACATCCCTTGCAAACAAATCTACAATGTTTCTCCAATAATATGACTGTAGAGCACAATAAGTCCAACTGCTGAGAAAGAACAGACCTTGGAAAGCGTCTCGTGAATAGAAGACCTTCTGGACACCAGGCTTAGAAACATGCACATTAACAATGCACTCTGGTCTATATCCAAAGAAGGTCTAGCATGCTTATTATCAATAAAGCCTCTGCTTAGATTGTTTTTTCCAGAAATGGGATGCTTTACTGGGTCAACCCCCCTTCACTGAAATTTATTATTGTAGCATTACAACTCTCCTTCTACCAAGAAGCACAACAAAAGACCATTTGAGTAGGAAGCAGATGTGTATCTTCTGGAGCTTAACACCTTTGGCTCAAATCTGACAGTGAAAATTTACAGCCCTTAAAATATACTATACTGTGGTGACTGGGAGGCCTCCTCCCCAGCTGAAGGAGTAAGATTGTTAAAATATTAGTGGCCAAAGGGGGTTGGT
The DNA here is from genome assembly GCF_000164805.1 of Carlito syrichta. Classification (NCBI taxonomy): domain Eukaryota; kingdom Metazoa; phylum Chordata; class Mammalia; order Primates; family Tarsiidae; genus Carlito; species Carlito syrichta. The sequence goes on from NW_007091801.1 coordinate 173,747, forward strand.
GAGGGGAGGGAGGAGACTGATTCTTCACTGGGAGGAAGTATCTTGCCTGGGAAGGATCTCATACACTTTGTCTAGGGAGCTGGCCAGTGCTGACTATGTAGAGCGAAGCTGAAGAAACTTACCTGGAGACTGAATTAATGTTCCCCTCAACTCTTTGGCCTAACTTACTGCTAATCAGCCACACAAAGGATATATGGAAAAAGAGAAACATGATATCAAATAAAATAAGAAGAGGTCACTACCCAAAAGAACATGAAGAGACATTCAACCTATGTGACACATGTAAAAAAAATTACTTTACAAACTCACAAAATGTGACGAAATCCAGATCCGGTCAAATAAAATTTTTCCTGGTTAAGTCCCAACTCTTATGTCAGAAAGCCCATCCTCAAACTGAAAGATATTATCAGCAAACCAGCAGAGAAAAATGATCAACAGAACAGATTACACCATCTGAGTTCTGTGCACATGCTTTTGTCAAAACTAACCAATTGCCTAAGTAAGATGCACTGTCTTTCTTAAAGTTGGCAATATCCATTATGAAACAATAACTTAGATTTCACAAGGTTGGATGAATTGCACATAATAAAACTTTCTTGGGAAATTGAATGAATATCACCACGGATCAGTACTCACAATAGATGACTTCTTCCATATATAAGCAGTTCTTAATAACTTTATACAAAACTGCTTCAATGCCTGAAACCATTCATTATGGGCCCTTCCAAAACTGGATCCCATGAGAGGCCAACATTTACAGCATGTGTGCATTTTGTGTTGTTCCAATTCCTCTGGAACTGCCCAAACTGTTCTACATGCATTGACCAGGGGTGCAGTGAATGTGGGTATGTCCTAGAGGAAAATGCTTCAACCCTTGCTTTCTCCTAATGAGTGCAATTAACCACAACTGTAACATTGAATTATTAATTCTCCCTTATAGGGTGGATACAGTGTCTCCGGAGCAAAGCTGTTTGGAGTTCTGGTAAATCTCATGCCAGATTTAATTTGAAAGTTCAACTTGAAGAGAGACAATGCTGGCATTGTATTACATTGATTTAAAACAAGTCTGTGCTTAGGATTTTCTTCATTCTTATCTACAGTAATAGAATATGAAAGAAAGAGAGAGAAGAAAATATCAAGTGCTGGAAAATATCTTTCTCAGAAACTACAGCAGACAGGTCACAACATTTTTAAACAATGATAGTAACATTTATTATATCAAAGCCATTTTATGTTTTATTTGGAACTCTGGCGCCTTTTTTTTTTAAGTTCCCATAACATGACAGTAATTATAGCCATCAAGATGTTCCCTAGAAGATAGCAGTCCAGAGTCCAGATGCTGCCGCCCGTTGTCCTGCTCACTGGAGCTCAGTGTGCACATTACATCATGATGTAGTTTATTTTAAAAGTGCTTTAAGAATGTAATGATAGTAATTGTAGACAGGGAAAATTAATGGGAGCATTGCTGGTCTGCAAATTCCATTTATAAAACACTCCCGCTGCTCAAAAAGAGAGTGCTTTCTTGTTAACAGAGGCTTCAAAATACAATTTGGAGGATGTATTAAATAAACTCTGTGCTAAAGTCATTTTCAGCTGGGCCCTGTGTGTACATAGCTCCCTCTCACTTCACCACTAGCCCACCACACGACTTTCCCTGAGAGGATACAAGATTCTGCAGAGGGTGCTCATTCCCATACAAAAATTACCATGGCTGTGGGGCAAGGGAAGGTTAAGTGGTAGAGCTGGTCTCAGGCCAACAAACACATACATAGTGTGTAAAACAAAGAGAGAACTGAGAGGGTCCGGGCATGCCTAAACCCACACACCCAGCCGCAGTCCTTCAACAACAGACTATTCCTGGATTTCAGGGGCTTGTAGTATCCCAAATTTGACTGATGGTAGATGCTGAACATCCAAGCCAAAAGTAGGCTCTTCCCTCTGGCTTTATAGCACAGCATAAATGCCCCTATTCAATATTCTTCTTTCATGTTCCTTAAATCTATCATCTCCTCAAGATTGCTTTTCAGACCTAGTTTGTGATGGAATCAGCTGTTCAAATGGTTCCTCGTTTTGTCCTGTGAAGTTACCAAGAAAATTCCAATTACTCCTGAATTTTCAAGAGAAAGCATAAAGAGCAGACAAAAATTCATAAGCCTTCCCTTCCTTCAAAGTTCAACAAAACAAAACAAGAAAAAATAAAGCTTTGCCACACATTAAGAATTTTTTTAAATTTTTTTTAATTTTAAAGATGTGGGGTACAATTCAGGGTTAGGTATACAAATGTTCATTATGCGGGTACCCTTGTTGACCCCTTGTTGGTGAGGTGTGCCCCACCCTCCCCTGGCAGTTTCCCTCAACTGCCAGTCCCACCCACCCCCCACCCCTGGCAGTTTCCCACTACTGCCAATCCCTTTCTTATAGTATTATAATTGTTCAAGTTCTGCTTATGAGTGAGAATGTATGGTACTCTGTTCTTTGTTTCTGTGATAAATCACTGAGTATGATAGACTCCAAATCCATCCAAGTTGCTGCGAAGTCCATATGTTTATCCTTCTTTAAGGCTGCATAATATTCCATTATGCATATGTACATTTTTTTTAATCCAGTCCAGCTTCCATGGGCAGCATGGTTGGTTCCATGTTTTTGCTATTGTGAATAGAGCTGCAGCAAATATGTGTGTATAGATATCTTTTTTGTATAATGATTTCAGTTCCTATGGGTATATTCCCAATAGGGGAATTGCTGGGTCATATGGAAGGTCAATTTCTAGTTCTTTCAGAAATCGCCATACTGTCTTCCAAAGAGGTTGCACTAGTTTGCATTCCCACCAGCAGTGTAGAAGTTTTCCTTTTTCTTCACATCCTCACCAGCATATGTTGCTGTTTGTTGAATTTATTTTTAAGAGTGTTTTCTTTCAATCTGATGAAGCAGTATTTATACCCAGAGGATGGCCACTTGTGCCATTCCACCACACCTTCTATACAGAAAGGGAGGTCTCTGCTCCAACCCCAACTAGAGTGGACAGATGAGAAATTAGATGTGGTTAGGTAGGAGGGAGTGTGTGATAAAGACATCTTCTTCAAACAAATATAGGTTTGTTTACCCAGTTGCAATAAAAACTGGGAACCACAATAATTTAGAAAAGGAGAAATCAAGGCATGTAGGTGCATGTGCACGTGGTAGGGGAGCAGTCATAAGAGAAAAGGTATGGTATTCCTAGTAGAATGGAAAGAATGAGCACACTGCTCTTGCTGGGCCATTGGCTATATATTCCCTCCTTACTACATACTCTATCACCTCCAATCTTAGAGCCCCCTAACTGAGCCCAAATACATGCATGTCTGAGTCTTCATTTTATCAACAACACTATGAGGTATGTAGCATCTGCATCATCACCTCCACTTTGCAGACGGGAATATAGAGTCAGAAAGGTTGGAATATCTCAATGGAAAACTCAAGACAGGAGTCCAGGTTGCCTGACTTCCCAGATATGTTAATGGGCCACTTACAGTGGAGAGAAGAGATTGACATCCTTAACAATTGAGCTAAGGTAAATGGCAGTTTTTTTGAAGAGTCATTCTCTGTAAATAGTAAGGGCTCAACCTAGTTAGTCTAGAATCTGGACAGGCCTATAGGTTCCATCCCTAAGCACTAATCATCTTTTAACACATCTTACAATGATTTTTAAAATAACAGGAGAGGCAAGAAAGTAAAACCAGAATGGACACACTAGTGTCTCCTGTATACCAGTCATGCTTTAATGAACTTTACAGTAGTCATCTCATCTACTCTCTACAAGAATTCTATAAGGCAGGTATTAGTAGCACTATTTTATATATCAAAAAACTGGGGATAAAGGAGCACTGCTAGTGTAATAGCTAATATACAGTCTGTCTGATATACTACCTCACTGAACTTTGGGCACTATCTTAAGCCCCTTCCATTATCATTTTATATATTATCATTTTATAGGTGATACATTATCATTTTATAGGTGAGAAAAATTAGGTACAAAGATGTTAAGTACTTCACACAGCTAATAAGTGTCAGAGCCAAATTCAAACTCAAGCAATCTAGTACCTGAGTGCCTGCTCTGAAGAGTTATTCTACCTCAAGACCAGGCAACAAGGTCAGGAGGTATCTGACAACAGAACTCTTCCAACGGCAGCAAAACATGCCAAGGACATATTCCTCAAACAAGCAAAATGGAGACCTTGACAACTCAAAAGTACTCTCGTACCCTAAGCTGGTCTTCATTGGCAGGCAACAATGCAGAGTCTGCCCCCCCCCCCATTCCTGGTCCTTCATTTCCCCCAACTCCAAATCTCTACTTCCATCAATCTTGACTTCCTCTTCGATGGGAAATTTTGTAATCTCTCTCTGAACTCAATAAAGCATCACACAGGGCTAAACTAAAGAACTAATATGTATTAATGAATGTTGGTCAGAGAGAATTTAAAAATTAACATTGGTTCATTCATCTATTAATAGCAGGAGCTGGGTGCACAGTAATAGGCCAAACTATCACGTGTCATACATTTCAATAGGACTTGCTCCATTCTCTCATCAAAATTTATACGGACCATCTTATTTTTTCTTTACAGCAACTGTGCAAAGCAGGACTTCTTATACTTCTTTAACATATAAGAAAGCCAGGATTCATGTTGGCTACATAAATTGTCCCAGATTTCAAAGCTAACCTGGAGCTGACATAAGACCAAACACTGGAAAAATTTATGATTAAATAAATGATTAAGTGAACCAAAGACTCTACCTATCCCACTAAACCTTTCACTCATTTGTCCAACAAATAATTTTGGGGGACATACTCTTTTCCAGGCACTGTTAGGCACTGGGAATACAATGGGCCCCACACCACATTCTGATGGGCAGAGGCAAAAAATAATCTGCAGATCTTGATCTCCAGATCAAAAAGAAAACACCAGATGGTGGTAATTGCCATTTGTAGAAATAAAATAAAGTGTGAGAGATTGGGTGACTATTTCACATTTAGGGAAGGAATCAACTATGAAGCCAAGACAAAACTGCTGGAAGGAGGGGGCTGTGTGGGATTCAAGAGGACGCATTTGGATCCATGAGAAAGTCTGTAGAAAGTTCCTAAGAAGGAAATGAGATTTGACCAAAAGAAGGTCAGTGGGCAAAAGATTTCCAAGAGGGTGCAAGTCCCATAGGGTGTGGTAAACCAGGATAGGAAGTCTGGAGTTTGTTCTAAGGGCAGTGAGAGTACTTGGAAACTTTTAATCAGAGGAGTGCCATGACCTGATTTCTTCTTTCAAGGCTTCATTCTGCCACACAACCTGCTCCTCAGGGTTCCAGGTCTACCTCCTCCTACTTATTTCTCTTGATCCAAACCTACCCAGATTTTGTATCTCATGTTAGGCCACTTCTTCACTCGATTCTAGCCATAAAAATTGGAAAGTAGCTGGCAAAGTGCTTCCTACTCAGGAGTAATTGTGTGATCGATTGTTATTTAATGTCTTACCACCTCCTGGGGATGCCTGTGTTATATGTAGAGATAACTGTGTCCCATGCAGTGACAGGCTGTTCAGCATCTTCTGCTGCCCTGGTGAAAAAATACGCAGGCAACCTCCTACTAAAGAGGCCTCTAAACTGGCTTTGACCAGCCACCCCCAACTCCAGTGCTGATTACTCCGTGGAACTCACTTTGAGAAGGATCATCATAATAACTACGGCTTTATTAGAATGAGAATTTTGAAAATCCTCACTCTATGAGGAAGTTCCAGAAAAAGAAGACTTTTTGGAATAAAATTCCTCTTTTATGTTACATAAAAGAAAAAAATAAGTGGGGAATAATGAAAGGAGGACTAACTTCTCATGAGAGGCAAAAAGGGCACAGGACTTACAGCCAGACAGCTGAATTCTGACTCAGACAACAACTGTGCAACCTTGAACAAATAATTTAAAAGCCTTAATTTTCTCTTCTTCAAAATAGTATCACATGTTACTTCACAGCTTAGTCTGCAAAAGAAATAGGACAATAGAAGCAGAGTATCTATGACAAGGTCACATGAGGTCCTCCTGATAGTAGGTGCTAAATACATAGTGCTGGAGATTGTAGTAGACTCAGTAGTAGTAATCCTTGTTGCAGCTGCTACCACTGCAAATTGTAAATATTGGGTGAGCAAGTCATAAATAGGACTTTATCCTCCCCTTTGAAAGGAAGAAAATCAGACTAGATGATCTACAAAATAATTTTACCTCTGAAATAATTCAAAGATCCATAGACATAAGAAAATATTTAAATCTATAGGAGAGATTTATCAAATATGAGAGAGAACATTCTGAGAATAAAAGGGGCAGAGACTTTTATCTGGAGTTTCTGGGTTTCTGTAAGCTCTTCCTGCAGATGAAGCTTCTGCACCCCACAAGCTTCCACTAAGAGCAGCCAGCCAAGACACAGTTGGCCTCGGTGTCTGCCTCCTCCATTAATCCCCTGCTCAGAGGGATCAGATCTCTAAATCTGTAAAACTGAGTTTACGCAAGCTGTCTATTTAATGTTGAGTTTATCTCCATAATTATTTTTTCGTCAGTGGCCTCTCAAACTTTCCCCAATCATTTAATATTTAGAGAAAAATACATTTCTTTTTTCTCCAAGAAGTTTAAGGAAGTACCTAATCCTTGAGTTCTCTATTCAACATCCAGGCAGACTCTGTGGGTTCTGATGATTGTTCCCCAAATTCTGACTATGACTTGGTCCTGCAGGCCTCAGAAACCAAGCACCAGGAGATGAGGAGATGAGCTTTCCCCTGGCCTTGTCCCAAACAGTGACTCACAACTCAATGAGGTCTCTTGAGACTCCATTTTTCGAGCAACAAACGAGTTTTTTTGATGCTATTGCAACCACCTCATCCCAGGGATGACTCAGAGCAACCCAAGAGCTCAGCTAAAGCTAAAAAGTGTGCCCCATCAGCACCTCTACTAAGTCCCAAAAGCAACTAATTTTAATATCATATGCAGATTTATTACCCCCCAAAATAAGCATTTCCTGCTTCAAAAGGAAGCCTAGGAATGCCTGAGAGACCTGTCTACAGAGTACCAAGAACCAATATATGGAGAAAGTCATCTTGCGAAATCCTCCAGGGGAAGTCAACTTCTCCATTCCCTTATTCTCAGGGAAGTACGTATAGTGCTCAAGGAAATGAAAAGTCTGTAAGAGCATGCTTGGGAATTTCATCATGGGGAAGTTTACTAATGATTTCAAGAAACACCTTCCATTAGAAATAAATGGAACCATGGTCATTTCCCAGTTGTGTGCTTGACCATCCAAGCCATTCTTTAATGAGGTTTTGTGCCTCAAAGTCTGTCACCAAAGCAAAGTTTCCAAGGGCACAGGTTGAATGTCTGCAGATATTCATAAGACCATAAGAGGGCAGATATATTATTTTTGCAGGAAGATTGTCTGTCCACAGCATGTCTGCCAACAAGTTGGGGCAGATTTGTACTTAAGAGGCCAGCTCCACACACCAGCACATCATCTACCTGCTGGCTGCTTGATCTTTGACAACTTTTTTAACCTCTCAGAGAAACAATAATGTTAATGCCAACGTTGTAGTAATGTTGTGAGGATTAAAGACAGTCACATGTGGTCATGCTTTACAGAATTTTATGCCAATGTTCTATTTCTTATACACTCATTCAACTAATAATAATATTAAGAACCTACTCAGTTCCAGGCACTGACTTAAGTGCTAGAGATATACCAATGAACAAAACATTTTAAAAATAATAATAATTACTTCCCTCATAGAGCTCATATTCTTGGGTAGAGGATTGGACAGATTATTATAATAAGCATGGTAAAGAAGTAAATTGTGTGGTAGATTACATGGTAATAGGTGTTATAGGAAAAAAAAACCATTTTAGTAAGAGGGAGTGGGAATGTCGTGGGATGAAAAATACAATGTGAAATAGAAAAGTCGAGGCAGACTTCATCAAACAGGTGACAACTGAGCAAAGACATGAGAAACTGAGGAAGTTAATCATGTAGATAGTTCAAGGAGAAGACTTCTAGACACAGAGAAGAGAGCCAAGACAAAGGCCCAATGAGAAAAACATGTGTGAAATAGAAACATCAGGAGGGCCAATGAGGCGGGAGCAGAGCGGGGGCGGAGGAGCTGAGGGGAAGGAAACCACAGAGGTAACGGGAGAGAAGGACATAGACTATGAGGGTCCCTTTGCCATTATAAAAACTCTGGCTCACATCTGAATAAGATGGGGACACTTCTGTAGAGAGTATTGACATGAGCTAACTTTGTATTTTATAATGACTTCTCTGCTGTGTTGAGAAAAGATTATGAGAGAACAAAGGGGGATGCCAAGAGTTAGGAATCTATCAGAATAAACAACATAAGAGATGTAGCACTTGGAGCACAAGCGTAACAGTGGAGGTGGTTAAGAGTGGTTGGCTCCTGGATATTAGTTTGGAAATAGAGCCTTCAGGTTGAGGGAATGAGATAGAGAGATGGAGATTTGGTGCCATTGTTTTTGGTCTGAACAACTAAAGGAAGAAGAAAGGATGAAAATGCCACTGAGAAGACTGTGTGAGGGTTTAAGGGGAAAATTAAGAGTTTAACTTTGGACATGTAAATTTAAAATATACAATTGCATCCAAGTGGAGATGTAGAGTAGGTAGTTTAAATATCGGAGTCTGGAGCAACCCCCTCGGGTCCCCTCCCACTGTGGGAGCTTTTCTGTCCTCTTAATAAATCCTGCTTTCTAAATAAATAAGTAAATAAATAAGTCTGGAGATTCAGGAGAAAGTGCTGAGCGGGACATGTAAAATTGGTAGTCATAAGCATAAGAGGTGTTTAAGGTTGTGAGCCTGAATGAGCTTACCAAGTGAATGGCTAGTAGAAAAGAGAAGAGGTTCAGAAGTCAAAAAGAAGAATAGAAACATTCAAAGAAGATTAAGAAGGAGTAACCAAGGGATTTGAAACAAAACTAAGAGAGAGAGAGATCTAAAGGGAAGGAAGTGATTTTAGTGTCAAAGAGTGCTGACACATCATTAAATTTTAGCAAAATGGACGTCGCTAGTGACATTGACAAAAGCAGGTGTGGTCAATGGTAAAGTGCAGGGGCTAAGGTCTCATTAGAGTAGATTAAAGAGTGCATGAGAGAAATGAGCTGAGTCAGCAAAGAGACACTAGACTTTCTAGGATTATTTTCTGCTGAGGATAGCAAAGAAATGGGATGCTAGTTTGGAGTGAGGTGGAGGGGTCAAAAGAAGTACATTATAAAATAAAAAGAAATACACTGATGAAAATGACCCAGAGAAGAAAAAAATTTGATGTAGTAAAGAGTGAGAAGTATGGACACATGAGGGAAGCAGATCCAGTGCTTATATAAGAGGACACACTGGCTTTTAGGAGAAGCAGGGACAGCTCACCTGTGGGAAAGGCAGGAAGGCACATCATGTGGGTGCAGATGAAAGTTCTGTGACAGTAATATATGAATGTTGGCTTCCGATTATTCACCTGCCATGATTCCTGGCTATCCCTTGTTCCTATTTACTTTTTTTTTTTTTTTTGAGTTGGAGTCTCACTTCGTTGCCCAGGCAGGAGTGCAGTGGCACACTCACGGCTACCCCAGCATCAACCTGCTGAGCTCAGGCGATCCTCCCGCCTCAGCCTTCCAAGTAACTGGAACTATAGGCACGCACTAACATGCCTGGATAATTTTTTTTATTTATTGTAGCAATGAGGTCTTGCCAAATTGCCCAGGCTGGTCTCGAACCCGTGGGCTCAGTTAACGCTCTCACCTCGGCGTCCCAAAGTGCTGGGATTACAGGTTTGAGCCACTGCACCTGGCCTCTATATACTTCTTTTTTGTTGTTGTTGTTGAGTTGGAGTCTCACTCTGTCACCAAGACTGGAGTGCAGTGGCCGCTCCCGGCCAC
>NW_007091802.1:0-328 GCF_000164805.1 Carlito syrichta
TCTGCAAAGCCAAAGAAACCATCAAGAGAGCAGGGAGACAGCCTATAGACTGGGAAAAAAGTATTTGCCAACTCTAGGTCTGACAAAGGCTTAACTAACTGGATCTACAAGGAACTGAAACGTACTGAAAAGAAGAAAACAAACAACCCCATTATAAAATGGGCAAATATATGAACAGACACTTCACAAAGAAGACATCCGAGCAGCCAACAAATACATGAAAAAATGCTAAACCTCACTAATCATCAGGGAGATGCAAATCAAAACCACACTGAGATGCCACCTAACTCCAGTCAGAATGGCAATTATCAACAACTCAAAAAATAAC
>NW_007091803.1:0-2746 GCF_000164805.1 Carlito syrichta
CCTGACTAGCTAGCAACCTACCAGACCAGACTGCTAACCATCCATCTTAACTTGCCAGCCACCTAGCTAGCCAGGTGGCTAACCAGCTGACTTAACTAGCTAGCCAGCTGGCAAGCCATCTGACTTAACTAGCTAGCTACCCAAGCTAGGCAGGTGGCTACCCAGCTGACTTAACCAGCTGACTTAACTAGCTAGCCAGCTGACGTAACTAGTAGACTTAACTAGCTAGCTACCTAGCAAACCAACTGACTTTACTATCTGAAATAACTAGCTAGCTTCCTAGATAGCTATCTAGCAAACAAGCTGACTTAACTAGCTGACTTAACTGGCTGGCTACCTAGCTATTCAGTTGACTAGACTAGCTGAAATAACTAGCCAGACAGCTGTCTAGCCATTTGAATTAACTAGATTTTTAACTAGCTATCGAGTTGGCTAGCAAACTGAATTAACGAGCTGACATCTACCTAGCCAGCTGGTTAGCCAGCTAACTTAACTAGTTGATTAACGAGCTAGGCTGCTGGCCAGCCAGGTGACTAATCTAGCTGGCATTACTAGCTATCCAGCTGGCTAGCCAGCTGACTTGACTAGCTATCTAACCATCTGGATAGCCAGTTTTCTGAAGTAGCTGACTTTATTGGTTAACTGGACGACTAGCTAACTGACTTAACTAGGTCACTACCTAGCTAGCCAACTGGCTAGACAGCTGACTTAACTAGCTGTTTTAAATAGCTGGCCTGCTTTCTAGCCAGTTGTATTAACAAGCTTGCTACATAGCTAACCAGCTGGCTATCCAGCTGAATTAACTAGGTGACGTATCTTGCTAGCAAGCTGTCTAGCGAGCTGACATTACTGGCAAGCTACCTACCTAGCCAGCTGTCTAGTCAGCTGATGTAACTAGCTGAATTAACTAGATAGTCAGCTGGCTAGTTAGCTGATTTTTTCCCTAGCTACCTAGCTAGCCAGCAGGCTAGCCAACTGACTTAACTAGCTGACTTAATAAAGTAGCCTGCTGGCTAGCCAGCAGACTTAACTAGCTAGCTACCTAGCTAGACAGATGAATAGCCAGCTGACTTATCTAACTGACATAACTAGACACCTGATGGTTAGCCAGCTGACTTAATGAGCTACATACCTACATAGCCCACTGACTTGCCAGCTGACTTAACAACCTAACTACCTAGCTAACCTGCTGTCCAGCATGCTGACTTAAATATGTGACTTCACTAGCTAGCTAGCTGGCTAGCCAGCTGAATTAACTACCTAGCTATCCTGCTAGGCAGGTGGAAAGCCAGCTGACATAACTTGCTGACTTAGCTAGCTAGCAAGCTGACTTAACTAGCTGAATTAACTAGCTAGCTACTTAGCTAGAAAGCTGACTTAACTAACTTTTTTAACTAGCTAGCTACCTATCTAGCTATCATGTAGCTAGCTGACAACTTGCTGACTTATCTATCTAGCTAGCTGACTTATCTTGCTGACTTAACTAGCCAGTTTCCTAGCTAGCCAGAGGACTTAACTAGCTGAAATAACTAGCGAGCCAGCAGGTTACCCATCTGATGTAACTTGCTTTTTAACCAGATAGCCACCTGCTAGACAACTGGCTTAATAAACTGACTTAACTAGCTAGCCCTCTAGTTAGCCAGCTAACTAAACTAGCTGACTTAACTAGTTGTCCAGATGGCTAGCCAGCTGACTTAATTGCCTAGCTACATATGTAGCCAGCAGCCTAGCCAACTGATTTAACAAGCTGACTTAATGAAGTAGCCAGCTGGCTAGCCAGCAGACTTAACTAGCTAGCTACCTGGCTAGGCTGCTGTACATCCAGCTGACTTATCTAGCTGACATAAGTAGATAGTTTGATGGCTAACCAACTGACTTAACTAGCTACCTACCTACATAGTCTGCTGGCTTGCTAGCTGAATTAACGGCCTACCTACCTAGCTAACCTGCTGTCTAGCATGCTGACTTATCTAGGTTACTTAACTGTCTAGCAAGCTGGCTAGGCAGCTACCTTAACTAGCCAGCTACACTGCCAGAAAGCTGGCTAACCAACTGACTTAACTTACTGACTTAACTAGCTAGCCAGCTGCCTTATCTAGTTGACTTAACTAGCTAGCTACCTAGCTAGCCAGCTGACTTAACTAGATGACTTAACTATCTAACTACCTAGCTGGAAAGCTGGCTGGCCAGATGACTTAACTAGCTGACTTAATCTGTTAGCCAGCTGCCTGGCCAGCTGACTTAACTAGCTAGCCAGCTGGATGGCCAGCTGTATTAACTAGCTGTCTTAACCAGCTAGTGAGCTGGCTAGCCAGCTGACTTAACTAGCTAGCTACCTAGCTAGCCAGCTGAGAAGCCAACTGAATTAATAGCTTACTTAACTAGCTATCCCACTTGCTAGCCAGTTGACTTAACTAACTTGCTACCTAGATAGTCTGCTGGCTAGCAGCTGACTTAACTAGTTGACTAACCATCTAGCCAGCTCGCTAGCCAGCTGACTAAACTAAATGACTTAACAAGTGAGTCAGCTGGCTGACCAGCTGACTTAACTAGCCCTCTAGCTAGCTAGTTAGTGACTAACCAGCTGAATTAACTAGCTGACTTATTTAGCTAGCCAGCTGGCTTGCCAACTAATTAACTATCTCAAACCCTAGCTAGTCTGCTGTAAAGCCACCTGACATAACTACCTAACTTACATAATTGCCCTGATTGTTAGTCACCTGAATTAACTAGCTTGCTATATAGC
>NW_007091804.1:0-371 GCF_000164805.1 Carlito syrichta
CCTGGAGTTCGAGGCCGCTGCCCGCCTCTGAGGCCTCCCTGCCCTGTGCGCCTTGGGGGGGCTCAGCGCCGCTCCCGGGCCTGGAGTTCGAGGCCGCTGCCCGCCTCTGAGGCCTCCCTGCCCTGTGCGCCTTGGGGGGGCTCAGCGCCGCTCCCGGGCCTGGAGTTCGAGGCCGCTGCCCGCCTCTGAGGCCTCCCTGCCCTGTGCGCCTTGGGGGGCTCAGCGCCGCTCCCGGGCCTGGAGTTCGAGGCCGCTGCCCGCCTCTGAGGCCTCCCTGCCCCGTGCGCAGCCCCTCCGGCCGGTGCCCTCCGCCTGGAGATCCCGTCCGCCTCTCCTGGCCGAAGCCTCCTCGGCCGTCCAGCCCGGCGCCC
>NW_007091805.1:0-430 GCF_000164805.1 Carlito syrichta
AAGCCGCAACACAGGAAAGAAAATACAAGGAAAGAAGAGTCTGTGAACTCACGGTTAAGGGTCCATGTCCAAGAGCGGCCTGACTGAGGTTCCCTCGACGTGGTAGGGCGGGCCCAGCTCCGTCGCCTGCGGGGGGCCCAGCTCCGCGGCCAGCGGGGGGCCCAGCTCCGCGGTCGTCCCAGTCGCAGCGAGCCACACTCTGGGGTCCCGCAGCGCGGGAGTCCGAAGCACTCCGTGGGAGGCCGGGGACCTGGAGGCGGAACCGCGTTTCGCCTGGGTGCTCGCAGACCGGATTCTGAGGAAGGATCACGTCAACCCAGAAGGTGACGCGGACGGGACGCGAAGCGAGGCACTGCAACCTCGCGATGGCGAGAGACCCGGAGCCCCTCCCCCACAATACAGAGATTGACAGCAGGTACCATTCATTGTG
>NW_007091806.1:0-797 GCF_000164805.1 Carlito syrichta
CCGGGATTGATGGCTCAGTCTGTAATCCCGCACCTTTGGGAGGCTGAGGTGAGTGGATTGCCTGAGCCTGTGGGTTCGAGACCCCCCTGGGCAACTTGGCACGACCTCATCTCTACAATAAATCAAAAATTAGCTGGGTGTGGTAGTGCATGCCTTTAGTTCCAGCTACTTGTAAGGCTGAGGTGGAAGAATCATCAGAGCCCAGCAGGTTGAAGCTGCTGTGGCTGGAGTTGGCCACTGCACTCCAGTCTGGGCAAAAGAGTGAGACTCCAACTCAAAAAAAAAGTTCTAACACTGATCTAGGAGTTATGTAGGTGATTTATAACATTGTTTTCACAGATTTAGGATGAAGATTAATAGTTACGGTTTTTACTTAATTCAATAGTTAAAATTTTAAGTTAACACATATAAAATAGGTTTTCACTGAATATACTAATTGGATACTTTTATGATAAATTAACTAAATACAGAAAGCAACCTTGGGGGCCTGGGAAACACCACTAAACGCTTATTTTGAGTTTTCTTTAGAAATATACACTGCAGGATAAAAGAAAAGTAATGATGACACCTGGACAAGAAAGGTGATTACGAAGCTTTGAAGGTCACAGAGAAAAATTCCCGATAAATGGAGAAATGTGCACTTGTAAACGTTCTTGAGACATTTCAAGGACTGTAGTTCAGGACTTTGAACTAAAACGACCATTTTTGCCTTTAAGAATAAGACTCATTGACTGAAAGTAGACAGTGTTCTAGGCTTGTTTATTGCTTCTAAGGCCACTAGATGGTGGTAACTTTTG
>NW_007091807.1:0-470 GCF_000164805.1 Carlito syrichta
GAAACCTACTTGGTCATGATGGATGATTTTTGAGATGTATTGCTGAATTCGGTTTGCTAGGATCTTGTTGAGAATTTTAGCATCTATATTCATCAAAAATATTGGCCTGTAGTTCTCTTTCTTGGTTGGATCTTTACCTGGCTTGGGTATCAATGTGATGTTGGCTTTGTAAAATGATTTGGGGACAGTTCCATATTTTTCAATCACCTGGAATACCTTCAGTAGGATTGGTATCAGCTCCTCCTTAAATGTCTTGTAGAATTCTGCTGGAAAGCCATCTGGAACAGGGCATTTTTTTGTAGGAAGTTTTCTTATTACATAGTCGATTTCCTTGATTGTTATTGGCCTATTTAGGGTCTCAATTTCTTCTTCTTCCAACCTAGGTAGGTTGTGTGATGTCCAAAAGTCCTCCATTTCCTTAAGGGTTTCAAGTTTGTTTCCATACAAGTGTACGTAGTAGTCTCTAATGA
>NW_007091808.1:0-675 GCF_000164805.1 Carlito syrichta
ATTTCTCAGTTAAAGGCACAAGTGCTTGCACCCTCCGCCTGTCGACTGCTCCATAACGGGCCCGCTCTCCCAGTTGTCTGAGTCTGCTGCCGGTGGCGGGCCGGCTGACCCGGCCAGTATGGCAGGAACTGGCTGTCGCCTTGGGCTCTCCAGGGGCATTTCCCCTGTGGCCCGCCTCTGCTGCTCCTTCTCTTGCCCAAGGCTCAGGCAGCCGCTTTCACTGGACATGTTTGCTGACTGACGCGGACCCGGCACTCCCTGGATGCCGCAGCGAAATCGGTCCCCCACTCTTCTCTGCATCGAGGCGGGCCCAGCGTGGCTTCTGAGGAGAGACTCGCACTGCTGGCCAGCACAGCAGGAGCACGTTTTCAGCCAGAAAGGCGGAGGTCTGCTCTACAGTCTGTGTCCCACACCTGCTTTCCCATGAGGATGCTTGTGCTGCACACAGGTTTGCTTGCTTTTTAGAGTAGAGGCTCTGTTTGGACACGAAATCGTAGAATTGCAGCTTTCCTGGCACTGGTCTGTGACTGTAATCTCAAGTTCACTACAGCATGATGCTTTTTGAGATGCTTGGCTATGAGAAATAATATTTATGGAAGATGGCCTGGAGGAAATGCAGTCACCCGTTTTGTCATGTAATCTAAAATCTATTCAGGATTAAGGAAGCCATCAAAA
>NW_007091809.1:0-910 GCF_000164805.1 Carlito syrichta
CCTCCTTCTCTCCCTCCCTCCTTTCCTCCCTACCTCCCTTTCTTCCTCCTTCCCTTCCCCTCTCTCTCTCCCTTCTTTCCTTTTCCTTCTTTCTATCTTGCCTTTCTTTTCTGTTACTGTTTCTCTTTTCTTGGTTGAATATACTGAAAACAAGAATTTGTTAAAATACAAACTACATTCCACAACATGTTTAGGTTTTACAAATAGAAGCACTTTTATTTGATTTAAGTTTGGTGTAAACTTCTGCAAAGAAAGTTAGAATATTGTAATCACCATCTCAAAAATAATTTTTTGAGAGAACAATGATCCAAAGATAAGAACAAAGAACCTTGCAGAAATTCATTTGCAATTTCATTACATCCGTTTATAAACTATCATAATCTCTGACTCTGATCTGTTTAATGTTGTTACACTATAATCTTAACAAAGGCTATTTTAAAGTAGGAGTTTGCATTTTAGATTTAAAAAACTCTTATAATAACATAATGTGACAATGAGGGATATTTTATGCATTTAATCAAATTAAAAGGAAACTCTAGGTTATAGCAGAGAACAGAGGAAATCAAACTATTTTTTCTTAATTGGTACTTTGTTGATTTTTCAACTAGTTGAAAATTTAAAAAAAAAATAACATACCAGGTGGGAAATTCTATTTTTAAAATCAGCACAGAAAAGAAAACTACTATACAATATCTAAAAAATATAAAGTATTTTTATGCCCAAGCTTACTGTTTCACAATTCACTTTTCATTAGAGAAGAATTCCTTCTTATAGAAATAGTCATTATGTGAAGTTCATACTGACCTTTCGGAGAAATGGTAGCTGTTGTAGCCTGAATGTATGTGTACTCCAAAGATTCATGAATTGAAAGCCTAAGCTCCAGTGTGACTGCAGTTGGAATAAAGAAATA
>NW_007091810.1:0-621 GCF_000164805.1 Carlito syrichta
GGCTCCAGCCCTCCTTAACTGTGGTCCCAGATCATAGCTGCTGGCACAAGGATCCAGAGGGACACTCACTCATATCTCACAGGCCAGGAGTCTGAGTCTCCCTAACCAGTGTCCCAACCTCCATTCCACAGTAGTTTCCTAAAGAAGTCAACCTCAGCTCTGGTCCCTGATGCTGTAATCAGTGAGCTATCCCAACTGTGCTCAAACCTACTAGGAAATGAATACCCCTCTGAGCCAATGACACTAGGCTATCCAGCCTCACCCCACAGCATATCTCAAAGGAAGAGTCTCAGCTCCAGAATGCCCTGCTGCAGTTGAGGAACTGTTCTGTCTGTGTAGGGACTTACTGGAAGACATGTAGTTGTATGAGCCAATGTGACAGACACACCAGGCTCCAATCCACAGCAGATCCCAAGAGGACTTAGTCTCAGCTCTAGCCTTTCCTGTTGCAGTGGAAAAGAACTACCCCACTGATGCAGGAACCAGCTCGGTGATGCACACACGATGAGCCCATGAGACAGGCCCACCTGCATTCCTTGTGTAGCAGATCCTGAGAGAGCCCTGTCTCAACTCCAGCTCCTCTTGCTGCGGTTGGAAATCCATTCCACTTCTTCAGAGACC
>NW_007091811.1:0-376 GCF_000164805.1 Carlito syrichta
AGATATCCAATCCCTAAGAACTTATGCAGCCACAAAACCATCTCTACATGAAACACTTAAGAAAGTACTAAACACAGAAGAAAAGGAAAAAAGAACACTGTTCTTCACAAAAGTACAGGGAAAAGAATAAAATATACATGAACCAACCCCAAAACCAAAAGAAAGACAAAAAAAAAAAAAAAAAGAAAAGAAAAAATGAAGTGGAAGAACAACAACTCAATAAGAACTCCATGATAGGGACGAACTCTTACATTTCAATAATTAGTCTGAATGTGAATGGACTAAATGCACCACTGAAAAGACATAGAATGACAAAATGGATAAAATATCACCAGGCAACAATATACTGCCTTCAAGAGACCCATCTCACTAGAAA
>NW_007091812.1:0-866 GCF_000164805.1 Carlito syrichta
GCTCCGTGTCTCGTCTGTAATACTGCGATTTAGGAGGCTGTTGGATGTGGATAACCTAAATCCGACAGTTTGACACCCACCTGGGCAACTTCGCGAGACCTCATCACTACAATAAATCAAAAAATCAACCGGGCGTGGTAGCACATGCCTGTAATGCCAGCTCCTCGGAAGGCTGAAGCGGAAGGATCAATGGAACCCAGCAGGTCGAGGTTGCGGTGGCCGGGAGAGGCCACTGCCTTCGGGTGCGGATCACAGAGTGAGACTCCAACTCAGGCCAGAGCCCACGGTACAGAGAAATCTGAACAGTTATTTGCTGGAATGGAACTATGGCCTTACGAACATTTTACTGAATCCTGCTAGTTATTAATGATGAATGTTTCATTGCCTTAAATGGTGGACAACCAAACTCTTCGACGACCAAAATATGAAATTCAAATTTCCAAGTGTAAATTATATTCAGGTGAAAAAACATGCAGTAATATACATAAAAATTGTTGTACTCTGTGCCAGGCAACAGCAGTTATTTCAATCTATCCTGTAGAAATGTGGAGATGGGGGGAATCTAAGTTAAGGAATATCAAAACATCATAGATATATGCTTCATCTTCTTCTTTCTGACCTGTCTTCTTTCTCCCATGTTTTTGAAACACTTTTCACTTTATGTAAATTTATGGACTCAAAAGTGAACAATTTAAAACTGAATTTAAAAGTGAACAAACATAGTTTAGCAGATTAATGCTCTACAACAGTACATTGAAGGAGTTTATGTAATGTGCCTTTCTGTGTGGAAGAAAGAGGTTCAAAGTTAGAAGTCACATACCCACTGTGCTATGCAGTGGGCCATGACTTGGCTCGGAGGATGTGGA
>NW_007091813.1:0-745 GCF_000164805.1 Carlito syrichta
CTATAAAAGAAAAAATCCTAAAGGCAGCAAAAGAAAAAGGCCAGACTACCTACCAGGGAAAACCAATTAGAATAGCAGCAGATTTATCCACAGAAACTGTTCAGGCTAGGAGAGCCTGGAGCCCTATCTTCAAAGTTCTAAAAGATAAACAATTTCAACCAAGAATAACCTACCCAGTCAAAGTAAGCTTCATTAGTGAGTGAAAATTGAAATCTTTTCCAGATATCCAATCCCTAAGAACCTACGCTGCCACCAGACCACCTCTACAAGAAACACTTGAGAAAGTACTGAACACAGAAGAAAAAGAAAAAAGAACAACAGCATTCTTCACAAGAGTACAGGCAAAAGATTAAAAACATACATGAACCAACTCCAAAACCCAAAGAAAGACTACAAACAAACAGGAACAACACTGTAAGAACCTTATGACAGGGATCAACTTTTGCATTTCAATTATTAGCCTAAATGTGAACAGACTAAATGCACCACTGAAAAGACATAGAATGGGAAAATGGATAAAATATCAGCAGGCAACAATCTATTGCCTTCAAGAGACTCACCTCACTAGAAAGGACACCCACAGACTCAAAGTAAGAGGATGGGAAATGAACTTTCAGGCAAACGGAATACAAAAGAAAGGAGGAGTAGCGATCTTAATTTCAAACAAAATACCATTCAAGCTGTTAAAAATCAAAAAAGATACAGAAGGCCACTACATAATGATAAAAGGCTCGAATCCATCAAC
>NW_007091814.1:0-772 GCF_000164805.1 Carlito syrichta
ACATTAAATCACAGGACACCTGCACATGTATGTTTATTGCAGTACTATTCACAATAACAAAAGCACAGAACCAACCTGGATGCCTATAGAAAATGGATTGAATAAAGGTAATGTGGTACATATACACAATGGAATATGCAGCTGTAATTAAGAACAAAATCATGGTCTCAGTAGCAACATGGATGCAACTCTAGACCATCATTCTAAGTGAACTATCACCAAAACAAAGAACATGGGTTTTATTCCACTTCGGGCTATTATAAATAATGCTACTATGAACATTCATGTCCACGTTTAACTTTTTGTAACTTGTCTTTTATAGCTTTCTGTTTTCCTCCCATTTGGGAGCCGTTAGAGGTATAAACCTCCATTGCACACTGGAGGTATAAACCTCCATTGCATTACAAATTCTTATGCTTGTCTTTTAGTCTCACTGAATCTGAAATAGTGCTCCCACCTTTTTCTGCCCCATCTGTTGCTGTGACTTTTGAAAATTAGGCCCTTAAGTTTGGAAACCTTATTCAATGCATATTTAAAGGCTCCCTGCTTCTGCATAGCTTTAATTTATAATTGCTTACTTGCCAACATTCAGAGAAATGTATTTCAGTCTAACTTCATTCTTGGCTACTTTCTGAAAAAAGAGAAAAATTCACCATCTGGCAAGGCAGTTGTGTTGCGCTCAGAAACTAAAAAACTACAAAGAAGAGTCTAATATTTTTAAAGTCTTTCACCACCTGTTTAGATCGTCTTATTTTGGCAGCCAAAGTTTGTA
>NW_007091815.1:0-699 GCF_000164805.1 Carlito syrichta
CTACATATCCCCATACTCAAAAATTAACTCTAAATGGATCAAAGACATAAACGTAAAACCTCAGAATCTAAGAATCTTAGAACATGCAGGAGACACCCTTATGGAAATTGGAATTGGGAACCAATTCCTATTCAGAACCCTAAACGCCAATACCTTAAGAAGTAAGATAGACAAGTGGGACCTCATCACACTAATGATCTTCTGCAAAGCAGAAGAAGCCATCAAGACAGCAGGGAGAGAGCCCACCGAATGGGAAATGTTGTCATCTGAATACTTGACAAAGGCCTAACATCTAGGATCCACAAGTAACTCAAATGCCCGAAAGGAAAACAAACAAACAAACAAACAAAAGTCTCTTTTAAAAGTGGGCAAAAGACATAATTGGACACTTCTGAAAAAAAAGACATAAGGGCAGCCAACAGACACCTGAAAAAGGACTCAGGCTCAGGCATCATCAGAGAAATGCAAATCAAAACCAAACCTAAGCTCAGTAAGAAAGGCCACATTAACATGACAAACAACAACAGATGCTGGCAAGGATGTGGAGAAAAAGAAAGCCTTCTACACTGCTGGTGGAAATGCAAGCTAGTGCAACCTCTTTGGAAGAGAGGGGCGATTTCTGAAAATACTAGAAATTGATCTTCCACATGACTCAGCAATTCCCATATTGGTAATATACCCAGAGGAACTCAAATCATT
>NW_007091816.1:0-435 GCF_000164805.1 Carlito syrichta
AATAATAATAATAATAATAACAGCACAATATCTGTCAAATGCACTCAGTTCACTCACTGGGATTGCATTTTTCATAGATGCTAAATAAGGTTCTAAACTCAGTCATCATATAAAAAGAAAATCACGTAGAGTCAATTTTGTGCATGAATAGAAATTAAATTTCCTGTAGAATATCATCTTCATAATTTTGTATGTACCATATTGTCTCTGAATAATTCTAACAGAAAATTTTTTCTTCAAGATAATAGCAGAGACACTTTCTTCAGATAATTCCAGATAAGCTAGTTGTATGTCTTATAGGTCATGTGATATTAAATTATTTTTGTCTGGTATAGAATTTAATTCATATCAATTAAATACTTATATAATGTAACTCTCTCTGTGGTTGTGAAGGAAGCATCTTTCCTTGCTCCTTCCTAGCTTCTTGTGGCTCCC
>NW_007091817.1:0-381 GCF_000164805.1 Carlito syrichta
CTCCGCACTCCAGTCTGGGCGACAGAGTGAGACTCCAACTCAAAAATAAATAAATAAATAAATAAATAAATAAATAAATAAATAAAAATAAAAATATTGGCTTCTGTTTCCAAACAAGGGCATGCTGGATCCAGATATGAATAGGACAAAGTGGGCCTCCAAGAAGCACACAGCCGAGCAGACTGAGAGGTAGCCAGGGGACGTTTTATGCCCAGTACGTGGTGACTTGGGTGGGGGCAGGGAGAGGAGGGAGGTGGGTGGGGAAACAGGATCAAACTCTGGGGTGCTGGAGGAAGAACAGGAAACACCAGATCAGTCATAGGAGGAGGGAGGGGAGGGCTTCACGTGCAAATTTGGTTTCTTCATTTTCTCTGCCCCCTC
>NW_007091818.1:0-723 GCF_000164805.1 Carlito syrichta
GGAGGACCCCTATCTCTGCCCCTCATGCACCAGAGGGGAACCCTGGTGCTCTTGCTTTCAGCTGGCCTGTTACCTGTGCAAAGTGTCCAGATGCCCTGTGCGTTGGGTCGCCTCCAGTTCAGATATAGATACAATAAAGAGTCATAAGACCAAACTTAAAATGCTTCCTACAAGCCGGACTTGGTGGCTCAGCCTGTAATCCGTGCTTTGGGAGGATGAGGTGAGTAGATTGCCTGAGCCCGCAGGTTCAAGAACCGCCTGGGCAACTTGGCGAGACCTCTTCTCTACAACAAATCCAAAAATTAGCCGGGTGTGGTAGCGCACGCCTGTAATTCCAGCTACTTGGAAGGCTGAGGCAGAAGGATCGCTGGAGCCCAGCAGATCAAGGCTGCGGTGGCCGGGAGTGGCTGCTGCACTCCAGTCTGGGCGACAGAGTGAGACTCCAACTCAAAAGAAAAAAAATGCTTACTACAACAAAACCTCCAAGTATCTAGCATGACACCTTGCACCTGGAGGGGGAGGACTCAATAAGAATTTCTAATGTATTGCTATATGGGAGATACAATTCTAAAGGCAGGAGGTAGGGAAAAGAAATTGATTGAGTGATTTGAGAGACAGTGAATTTGTTTCCTATGACTGCTGTAACACAATGCCACAAACTAGGGGACTTTCAGCAATAAAATGTCTTTTCTCATAGTTTTGGAGGCCAGAAGTCTGAAACCA
>NW_007091819.1:0-625 GCF_000164805.1 Carlito syrichta
TTTTGGTTTTTCTTGGGAAAAATTGTCCTCAAAGGGAAATGTTCTGCTGATGTGGAAAAGATCAAATAAACAAACAAACAAACCCAAAATGGCATGAGCATTACAAGTCATCAAAATTGACAAGTTGAAAAACTGTTTTGAGCAGTGGAAAATTGCTTCAATAGGTGTACTGCATCAAACAGGGAGTACTATAAAGGTGATTGAAGTTTAAACATGTGGGAATAAATACACAAATTTTAATAAATCTGGTTCCTTTGGGATTTTCCCTCATGAATAATAAGCATTTTGTTATTTAATGATTATTTGATTTTTCATCCTTAGCAATCATATTATAGGAAGATATTTTACACATATGAAAACTCATAAATAACTTGCTATGGCCAAAAAACTCTGTTAGCAAAACTGAGATTCACAAGGCACATTGTGCTCTTAATCTGAAACCACATATGAACATGTTACATTGCTACTACAATGACAAAACTGAAAACATTATTCTGCACAAAAGAACTGTATATATATATAATATATATATTATTTTTTTAAAAGAAAATGCTATATATATATATATATATATACTATTTACTCTAGTACTTTTAAACTCTGCTTGGGATGTATTAATTTATAT
>NW_007091820.1:0-526 GCF_000164805.1 Carlito syrichta
CTCCGCCAACCTTTCTAGGAGCCTAGCCCCCTCCTCCCCAGTTCCGTGCTGGCTCCGCCCACCCGCCAATCTCAGAGCCCGACCCCGCCCCTTGCCCGGGCTCCACCCCATCCGTGCTGACTCCGCCCACCTTCCCACCTAGGCCCCTCCCCGCCCAGATCCGTGCTGGCTCCGCCCACCTGTCCATCTTGGAGCGCCGTTCCACCGTGGTGATCTTGAGCTCCCCGTCTATCTTGGGCCGGCCGTATTGGGCCAGATACTGGTCCTACACAGCAGGCAGCGTTGGTGGCCAAGGGCCACCGGGCAGGGGACCAAAATCCCTCCCCGCGTGGCCACATCCCCGGCCCCGTCAGCACCGCGGCCTCACCAGGTTCTCGATGGACAGCTGGAAGTTGGTGATCTGCCGCAGCGTCTCGTTGTCGCGCTTGACCTCGTTCACACACTGTGCCAGGTCCTGGGGGCGTGGGCAGAGGTGGGTCGCCTGCCTGGCCCGAGGGAGGGTCAGCCTGCGCGGCCGTTCCCACCC
>NW_007091821.1:0-492 GCF_000164805.1 Carlito syrichta
TGAAGAATGTCACAGTGCAAGATGGAATCAGTCCTGGCCAGACTTCAGCCCCCAGAGTCTGTCAACCCCAGGCCAGCTCCCCTTCTGCCCCCTCAAGGGCTCCATTCTTCCTTTCTGGAAGAATGACCCCCTGGCCCTTACAGGAAACCACCATTTTCTTTGTTTGAGCTGAATTTCTGTTGCTTGAAACCAAAAGTTTCCTGATGCTGTCATTCTAATGCTTTGGAATATATTAAATTTGAATGGGAAAAGTCTACATATTTTTATTTATTTATTTATTTATTTATTTACTTATTCATTTTTGAGTTGGAGTCTCACTCTGTCACCCAGACTGGAGTGCAGTGGCCGCTCCCGGCCACTGCATCCTCAACCTGCTGGTCTCTGGCAATCCTTCTGCCTCAGCCTTCTGAGTACCCAGAATTGTAGGCACATGCTACCATGCCCGGCTGATTTTTGATTTATTGTAAAGATGAGGTCTTGACAAGTTGCCCA
>NW_007091822.1:0-425 GCF_000164805.1 Carlito syrichta
GTAGAAATTGAGACCCTAAATAAACCAATAACAATCAAGGAAATCGACCACGTAATAAGAAAACTTCCTATAAAAAAAAGCCCTGGTCCAGATGGCTTTCCAGCAGAATTCTACAAGACATTTAAGGAGGAGCTGATACCAATCCTACTGAAGGTATTCCAGGCGATTGAAAAAGATGGAACTCTCCCCAAATCATTTTACGAAGCCAACATCACATTGATACCCAAACCAGGTAAAGATCCAACAAAGAAAGAGAACTACAGGCCAATATCTTTGATGAACATAGATGCTAAAATTCTCAACAAGATCCTAGCAAACCAGATTCGGCAATACATCTCAAAAATCATCCACCATGACCAAGTAGACTTCATTCCTGGCATGCAAGGCTGGTTCAACATTCGTAAAACCATAAATGTATTTAAATA
>NW_007091823.1:0-952 GCF_000164805.1 Carlito syrichta
AGAGAGGTTCAAAAGTTGGGGGCACTGTGGAACTTCCTGGTAGAAAGATTAGTCTCACAGACAGGAGAAAGAATTCTGAAAGAACCGGAGGCCTTTCGGTATCCCGTATTGCTGTTCATTAAGATTTAAATGAGCATCCTCCCCTCGTGTCCCACCACCACTCCTTCCCTCTGGCAGTCAGACATGCTCGGGTGACTTGTTCTGGCCAGTGACCGACATCGCTTTCCGGTGGAGACTAAGACCACTGTTAGTTTTGCCACGCTCGTTCCCTCCCTGCCCACCAAGGAACCTGCAATTCTCCAGTGGCTACTAGGGCAACCTGGGTTCCTAAGTGAGAATGACGACAACTCGAATAGAGCACTCCTATGAACATCAAAGTATATTATCTAAGACAGAAGTGTAATGCAAATTTAAACAGCAAATATCTAACACTGAATCATACACGATTTTCAGCAATGAAGAGCCTAGCCCCTCAAGTAAAGAGAAAAATTAAATCAAGCTATTAAATACAATTTTTGTTTATCTCTGATTTTAAGATAATTTTTTTTTTGGTTGAACCACCATGCCCATCATTGATTTTAAGATAATTTTTAGAGAAAATTTTTCAGTTAGATAATTTTGATACTTTTTATACGTACGTTATCTCATTTCATTTGCACTTTAGGAAAATATCAAGAATGGCCCTGCACTTCGCTAATTTCCTGTTGAATATGTCTCTGGTTCCTCTGTCTTTGATCCCGCATGTTTTATGGCTGCTGTGTGGCTATATATATATATATATAGGCTTTTTTTTAATTTCAAGTTTGTCACTCGGTGAAGTTTAGGCTTCTATTGAATTTCTTACCCAAGTAGTTAACGTGGTATCCTAGGAATAGTTGTTTAATCCTTACCCCCTTTCTTTTTCTTTTTCTTTTTTTTTTTTTTTTTTGAGTTAGAGTCTCACTCTGTCGCC
>NW_007091824.1:0-442 GCF_000164805.1 Carlito syrichta
CCAGGTGGGTCTCGAACCCGCAGACTCAGGCAATCCACTCATCTCGGCCTCCCAAAGTGCGGCATTACAGGCTGAGCCACCGAGCCTGGCCTAAATGTTTTCTAATGGTTATGTTGAGGTAAAAAGACTAAACCCTTTCACAAACTTCATTGATTCAACAAGACTAGTACGTGCAGAAACAAAACTTAAGTGTTTAACATAAGAAATGTCCACACAAAAAGCTTACATTTGTGTTTCTTTATGTATTCTTGTGATTATTTTCGTATTTTTATTGATTCTAATGGTTTTCCAGAAATAAAACCTAACTTATCACATTTTACCCGCAACCTTTCCCCTGGATCTAATTAAGCCTCAAGTTGAAGGTCTTGTGAAGGTCATCTGTGTAATGAGGTGCTGATGCAAATCTCTACTTTCTCTTGATAAAGTTGTAGTGAAAACCTGA
>NW_007091825.1:0-553 GCF_000164805.1 Carlito syrichta
GGGCAGGGAGAGGCCAGCTATAAAGGGAAACAGCTTGTCTGAACAAAGTTTCACACTAGAGCAGAAGGTAACAACAAATGTGATTTGAACCTAGGTCTTTGTGATGCTAACACACCATGTTTCTTCTAAACATATACATGAGGAAATTTGCTTTTTTCCAGTTCATACTGGGAAGAGAGGGAAGGAACTAGAAGGGCACAGTCAATATTTCCTGATACTATAATAATGATAATAACAGCAAACACTTCCATCGTAATTAAAATGCACCTGGTACTGTTTTAAGTAGTCTAGATATGTGGCTCATGTAATTAACTCACTAATCCAGAGTGGGCTTCTGTTGTGAGTCTCCTTACTGTCTAGATGAGTAAACTGAGGCTAAAAGAGTTCACAAACTTGCCTAAAGTCAAACAGATTGTAAGCGGCAGATCTGGGATTCATAACCAGTCGATGTGAGACCTAACTGGAGGCCCTTAGCTAGTCTGCCTCTAAACAACCCTACATGGGACACAGGAAGAAGATAACCAGAAGAACCTGGAAGAAAAGGAATCGAGAA
>NW_007091826.1:0-798 GCF_000164805.1 Carlito syrichta
ACAATAAAATCATAGTCTAGTGCCATAAACTTAAAGTCTAAAGCAAAATTCAGACTAGGTAAATTTCTTCTAATGATAAAAGCACTATGATAAAAGCTGAGAGTTTACAGTTTATAAGGTCCTAGAGCCTGTTTTTTCTTAGGTAACTACAGAATTTAGACTTCCACCAGTTTGGTTACAGTAAACTGTGCAACATTTTTACACACAACCTGGAGGATATCTTTCTAATATTAAAAAGACACAAAACTGGCAGCCAGAGCAAAAGGTATGCTGAAAAAGAATTATCATTAAATTCTAAAGAGATCAATTCTTTGAGGAGGAAGACTGTTTATTTTTCTGCACACTTATCCAGAGTCTGCCTATATATGAGGCATATATATTTTTTGGAGAGCAGGCCCCTTTAGTACAGGTTTCCCCTGCTAGATATCTGTTCTAGGAACCCATCAGCATCAGTGTACCAGCTAGTGTTGTTGTGAGAGGCTGCCTTTGGCTTCAGATAATTTTTTTTTAGAGTTCTTTCACGATGAGTGATTTGAGCACACTTGTCCACACTGCACTTAATGTTCAGCAGTTTTTGAACACAACCTGCATGACCCCTGTGCCCCACCTTCCCTATTCACCCAATCTTATCCTGAGCAACTATTTTTTGTTTCCCCAAATGAAAAAAAGTCCTCAAAGGGAAACATTTTGCTGATGTGGAAGAGGTGAAACAAAAAGCAGCAGAAGTACTAAAAGGCATCAAAATTAATGAGTCTGTGGAAAAAGTGTCTCAACAGGTGTACTGCATGAAACAGAGAG
>NW_007091827.1:0-507 GCF_000164805.1 Carlito syrichta
GGTTGGTTCTATGTTCTTACTACTGTGAACAATGCTATGATAAACATACATGCGCAGGTATCTTTTTTATAGAGCGATTTGAGTTCTTCCAGGTATAATCCCAATAGGGGGATTGCGGGGATTTAGATCTTTTGGGAATCTCCACACTGTTTTCCACAGAGGTTACACTAGTTTATACTCCCACTAACAGTGTAGAAGTGTTCCCTTTAAGCCACACCCTCTCCAGCACCTGTTGTTTCTTGAGTTATTGATGATGGCCATTCTGACTGGAGTTAGGTGGTATCCGAGTGAGCATTTAATTTGCATCTCCTTGATGATTAGTGAAGTTGAACTTTTTTTCTTGTATCAGTTGACTGCTCATATGTTTTCTTTTGAGAACTGTCTATTCATAGCTTTTGCCCACTTTGTAATGGGCTGTTGTTTTTTTTCACAAAGAGAACTTTTTACCCAAAATACATTCTTCTTACCTATTAACCCAGTAGAATTGGTGGTGTCTTATGCAGATGA
>NW_007091828.1:0-607 GCF_000164805.1 Carlito syrichta
GGAGCTGCATCACCACTTGGTGACTCCTGCTCACAGCCCTGACAGAATCCCCCTCTAAAATTCTTCCCAAGTGCCCCC
Source organism: Carlito syrichta (assembly GCF_000164805.1). Classification (NCBI taxonomy): domain Eukaryota; kingdom Metazoa; phylum Chordata; class Mammalia; order Primates; family Tarsiidae; genus Carlito; species Carlito syrichta. The sequence continues at coordinate 79 of NW_007091828.1, forward strand.
TTCTGAGGATGCATCTGCTTTCTGGCTGCTTCCTGACTGACAAGAGGACTATTTCAGGGTGGAAACACTTGTGTCTGGCCACACACGTGGACCTAACAGTCATGGAGCAGGGGGCTTGGAGCCAACTCACACTGTCTGGCTTCTTGCTAGTCCACTCCACTTCAACCTTTCGGGCTGAATCTGGATGCAACAGGAAAGCTGTCAAAACCAAGGTGGGGGGTGGTTCTCTACTCCAAGTCGTCAGCCCGGGGATTGTTCAGACATTTCTCTGTCCCCTCTCTGCAGGCTGAGTGTGACACTTCCCAAGGGGCAGCCACACCTGCTGCTTGCTAAAGCACAAAGCCTACACCCTGCATGGACTTCTTACCTGGGCTGGCTGTCCCAATCCCTCACAGGTGTGAATGTTTGTTGAATTATTGCTTTATCTTACTGACTGATTGCTGTCTTCATTTACTATCTGTTTGCTAAATAATTGAATGTTATTACTGGCTATTTTTAATTTTAATAAATATCCATTCTGCTTCTCTTG
>NW_007091829.1:0-776 GCF_000164805.1 Carlito syrichta
ATTACATGAATGCAAATGGACTTGAACTTTTCCAAACATGGATGACAAAATATTTTTACTTTTATAACTGATAGTATTACTTTACAATCAATTAAAATAGAGACATTTTAGAGAATTTCTGTGATAATGATACTGTGATTCTATATTTTACAATGCTCTTACTGATTTGTTGTTAAGGGCTTCTAACCTTTTCTCCATAAAATGTTAAGCTAGGTGTCTGATTTTAAAATAAAGGCTAACGATGGATAGAAAAATATGCAAGTCAATATGTGCTTTTTTGCGCTATGTGAACTAAAGAGAGGAAGAATCTTCTAATTCATACAGAATATATATTATATAATGCATATCTCTCGTGTTGGAGTGTGTGTGTGTGTGATTTTCTTGAAAGAAAAGGCATCAGGGAGAAGAAATGTCAAATAGATATTTTGAATTGTGACCAAAAGCTTATGTATAAATAGTTTTTCTTTTCTTTAAAGAAAACAATGTATATGTAGAAGGACGATTCTTTCTAGAGTAACTAAGAATTTCCAATTGACAAAAGAATTTCTGTTTTCTTTCTTAGAAAAGAATATGATTTCCAAATCTGTAAGCTCTCGGTGGCAACTCCAGGGATTTGTTTTAGATATAGATTCAGCTATCAATCCGTCTCTTTTTCCTCAAAGAGGCATGCAATGCCTGTGCTTCTTGGGTTTGCTTAGCGTAAGTAGAAAGGAATGGTGGTATCATTTACCTGTGTACTCAGGAATGCAATGATTATTAACAGGTTGCCATTTTCA
>NW_007091830.1:0-516 GCF_000164805.1 Carlito syrichta
CTTCTTCTCCGCCCAGCTCAGGCCCCCGCCTCCCCCCAGCGCCGTGTCCGAGCTGCTCGGCATCGCCTAGGGCCCGCCGCAGAGCGCGGCGCGGGTGCGGCCTCCTCCCGGGTCAGATCCTGCCCATCTCCCCCGCCGGAAACGGGAACGGCGGCGGCGGAGGGACACGGAGCACCAGGGCCGGCCGGGAGACGCGCCACGATAATCCGGGTCGGGACTCGGGTCCCGGGTTCCAGGTCGCAGTGGGGTCCGCAGCGGCCTCCGGGCCTGAGGGAAGTAGGAACGCGGGCGGCGGGGCTCCGGGCCGCGCTCGTCGTCCCGTCCTCGGCGGCCAAATGCCAGATGCGCCGGGCGCTGGCCCGCGGGGGAGTCCGGAGTCCTCCAAGTGCCCCCGGGTGGGGGAGCGGCCTCGGCCGCGCTCTCGGCTCGGGCAGCGCAACGCGGAAGTACCACCTTCGTCGCCGCTTCACTCCATCGCGCCCTGACGTTGGGTGCGAGTTCAGGGGAGGGGAGGGG
>NW_007091831.1:0-344 GCF_000164805.1 Carlito syrichta
GAGCTTTTATACCATTCATAAAGGGGCAAGACAAAGAAAATTCCTTCACATACATATCCTCTACAAGTTACCACCATCTAGTGGTCTTAGCAACAAAGAAGCCAAGAACCCTGTAAACATTCAGACAATGAGTTTTATTCATAAGGCCAAAGATGATAGTTTTAGTCCAAAGTCCCAAATTACAGTCCTTGAACTGTCTCCAGAAAGTTTCCAAGTGTAAAGTTCTTCATGTAGCAGTAGTTTTCCTTCTGGGGCTTTATGGTCTTCAGAGCTTGTAATCGCCTTTCTTGTCCAGATGTCTTCGTTACTTTTCTCTTATCCTGCAGTGCTTGTTTCTAAAGAAA
>NW_007091832.1:0-739 GCF_000164805.1 Carlito syrichta
AGACACAAACAAACGTAAAATTATTCCATGCTCATGGATAGGAAGAATCAACATTGTTAAGATGTTCACCCTACCAAAGGCAATCTACAGATTCAACACAATACCCATTAAGCTACCCACACCATTCTTCTCAGACCTGGAAATGACAATACAGAAATTCATATGGAAAAAATAAACGACCATAAATAGCTAAAACAATCCTTAGCAAAAGAAACAAAGCAGGAGATATGACAGCTCCAGACTTCAAACTTTACTATAAGGTTACTGTAATCAAAAGAGCCTGGTATTGGCACAAGAACAGGTATACAGACCAATGTAACAGGATAGAGATTCTGGAAGCAAAGACTCAATTCCTCAACCAACTCATCTTTGACAAAGCCTCCAACAACACCACTGGGGAGAGGAGAACCTATTCGGTAAATGGTGCTGGGAAAACTGGCTGACCACATACAGAAGATTGAAACAGGACCCCTACCTATCACCATACACAAAAATTAACGCTAAATGTATCAAAGACCTGAATGCACAATCTCAAACTATAAGAATCTTAGAAAGCGCAGAAGACACGCTTATGAAAATTGGAACTGAGAACCAATCCCTATTCAGAACCCTAAAGGCCAATACCTTAAGAAGTAAAAGAGACAAGTGGGACCTCATTAAATTAATGAGCTTCTGCAAAGCAAAAGAAACCATCGAGAGAGCATGGAGACAGCCCACAGAATGGGAAAAAATATTTGCC
>NW_007091833.1:0-426 GCF_000164805.1 Carlito syrichta
ATAGTAAATTGTTACCACTTCAAGTGGGAATACGAAGGAAAGAGGAGAAGTAGGTGTATGAGTTCATGCTGATAAATATGTTAATTGCTGCCCTTTTATATAGATTTGTTTAATAATGGAAAATGTGTCTAATTATATGTTTTATATTTGTTCCCCAAGGACTCTTCAGGGAACGTTTCATTCTGGGCTAGATTTCCACAGCTAACTGTGAGAGAGCAAAAAAGCAGAACAATCAAGGCACTCAGTGCTGGCAGATGGTTGAAAGTGGTTCTATGCCGATGTCCCTCCTCCAGATACTATCAGGAATGAGCTGGGATCAGTGACTAACAAGTTCTGAAGGTGAATTTAAAAATGTAAAAGAAGACAGAAATAACTTCATACAGAATTTTGATGCTGATGGAGGGTGGGAGTGGGGAGGAGAGCGAT
>NW_007091834.1:0-683 GCF_000164805.1 Carlito syrichta
GACCTCATCTCTACAATAAATCAAAAAAAAATCAGCCGGGCGTGGTAGCACGCGCCTGTAGTTCCAGCTACTCGGAAGGCTGAGGCGGAAGGATCGCCGAACCCAGCAGGTGGAGGCTGCGGTGGCCGGGAGCGGCCACTGCACTCCAGGCTGGGCAACAGAGTGGGACTCCAATTAAAAAAAAAACAACAAAAAACTGGACTGCAGAAGGGGAGAGCCTGTCCCCTGAGTAGTTGTGTGGGGAGCACGAGTGGGATGGTGGACGGCAGGGAGCTTTGCTGGGGCTTGGGGCTGGTGTCCGCGCAGAAATGGGGCCCCGCGAGGGGTGCGGCCTGTCTGGCACGGAGGCGCCATGTTTTCCGCTTCTGGCCCCACAGGTGCAGAGCATGAAGCAGACCAACAGCAGCCTGCGCCAGGCCCTGGAGGGCGGCATCGATCCCCTCCGCCCCCCGGAGGTGAGGGCGCCCAAGTGGCTTGCCTCGGGAGGCAGAGCCGGGGGCCTGCTGGGGGCCCGGCTTCCGGTCTCGCGCTTTGCAGTCCACAGGGCGTGTTCCTTGCTCCACAGGCCAACGCCAAGTTCAACTCCCGCTGGACCACGGATGAGCAGCTTCTGGCAGTCCAAGGTGGGTCGGCGGCGCGGAGGAGCGAGGCCCCGGGGAGTCCAGCTCCCCACCCTGCCGGGG
>NW_007091835.1:0-421 GCF_000164805.1 Carlito syrichta
AGACCTGCCTGGGCAACTTGGCGAGACCTCATCTCTACAATAAGTCAAAAATTAGCCGGGAGTGGTAGCGCATGCCTGTAGTTCCAGCTACTTGGAAGCTGAGGCTGAAGGATCGCCGGCGCCCAGCAGGTCGAGGCTGTGGTGGCCAGGAGCGGCCACTGCACTCCAATCTGGGCGACAGAGTGAGACTCCAACTCAAAAAAAAAAAAAAGAAAGAAAAAAGAGAGAGAGAGAAATACTAATAACGAAATGGTGTTGTGATACCCAGCAATTTAAAAAAATATATAGTTAAATTCTCTAAACCACTTCTCACAACAAAATAAATTTTAGATGCATTGAAGATTTAAGCATTAAAGGTGAAATAATAAAAATGTTCAAGAAAAGTCACAGGTAATTATCCTGATTTCTTGGAGGGAGGGTG
>NW_007091836.1:0-652 GCF_000164805.1 Carlito syrichta
TCAGTTGGAGATTGTAACCTGCTTCAATCAGAAATGGACAGATCGAGGCAATAAAAATCAAGAACATTGTAAAACCCAATAGAACCATCAGTCAGTTGGATTTAATTGACTTTACCAAACAAAAGCAGAATATACATTTTTCTCAGTTTTTTATGGAAGAGTCTCTAAATAAAACACAATCTGGGACATAAAACACACCTTAATAATTTTAAAAGAGAAAGCATCACACAATATCTCCTTGTAGACAAAAATAAAATTGCACTAGAAATGAATAACAAACAGATATCTTTAGAAAAATTATAATATATTGGAGCCTAAAGAACACATGTAAAAATTACACAGGAGTCAAAAAAGAAAACACAAGGGAAATTTTAAAATGTTATTATTATTTTAGTTGGAGTCTCACTCTGTCGCACAGACTGGAGTGCAGTGGACGCTTTCGGTCACTGCAGCCTCAACCTGCTGGGCTCCGGTGATCCTTCCACTTCAGCCTTCCAAGTAGCTGGAACTACAGGTGTGCACTACCATGCCTGGCTAATATTTTGATTTATGGTAGAGATGAGGTATTGCCAATTTGCCCAGGCGGGTCTCGAACACGTGGGCTCAGGCAATCCACTCACCTCGACCTCCCAAAGAGCGGGATTACAGTCTG
>NW_007091837.1:0-754 GCF_000164805.1 Carlito syrichta
TACTTAACTAGCTAGCTAAATAGCTAGCCAGCTGACTTAACTAGCTATCTTCCCAACTAGGCAACTGGCTAGCCAGCTGACTTAAAACGCTGACTTAGCTAGATAGCAAGCTGACTTAACCAGCTAGCTACCTATCTAGACAGCTGGATTAAGTAGCTGTCTTAACCATCTAGCTACCTAGCTAGCTATCTAGCTAGCCAGCTGCCATAACTAGCTGACTTACCTAGCTACCCAGCTGATATAACTAGCTGACTTATATACCTAGTTTCCTAGCCAGCCAGCTGACTGAAGTAGCTGAAATAACTAGCTGGCCATCTAACTTAACTAGTTTTTTAACTAACTAGCTGGCTTAATGAGTTGACTTAACTACTTAGCCTGCTGGTTGCCAGCTGACTTAATGAGTTGACTTAAATATCTAGCCTGCTGGTTGCCAGCTAACTTAACTAGCTGACTTAACCAGCTACTCAGCTGGCTACCAAGCTGAGTTAATTAGCTTAGCTGGCAACCTATCTAGCCAGCTGATTAGCCAGCTGACTTATCTTGCTGACTTAAGCTAGCAAGCTGGTTACCCAGCTAACTAATCTAGCTAGCTACCTACCTAGCCAGCAGGCTAGCCAGCTGACTTAACTAGGTGAATTGAACAGCTAGCCTTGCTGAATAGCAAGCTGACTTTTCTTGCTGGCTACCTACCTACACAACTGGCTAGACAGATGACTAAACTAGATGATTTAACCAGCTAGCCAGTTGGTTACCC
>NW_007091838.1:0-794 GCF_000164805.1 Carlito syrichta
ACTTCCTGGGTCGAGTTCGGGACTCTTCCAAATTTCATTCAATCTTTACATGCTTATATAGGGCATTTTCAACTTCCCAACCACCTCACATATGTGCCCACAAATGTTTACATCATGTTTTCTTTTACAATTAAACGTCTTACAATGATCTATTTGTTCCTCCCTGTCCTGTTTTGTTCCTATTATGTTAAAACCAATAGACAGGAATGAAACAACATCTGCTAAAACTTGTTAACTGTAACCTTTTAGCCCTCATCCCTTTTATATCATATTTCTAAATAAATTCTTAGCAGCAATATATATTGGCGTTTACACTTATAACTAATTTTATTATTTCTTAATTATTTCCTATAAACTTTCCTATTATGTATCTATCTTTATTCTTATTTTGCTTATATGAATCATAATCTAATAATACTTAACAACCTTTACATGAATTATACTTGACTACTCTTATATCCTATATTTATTTCCTATTTGATTATATTTTATTTAATTATTTTTAACCATTATCCTATTTTTATCTATATATCGATTCTATATTTATTTTTCTATTATATTTAATTATTTTAATCATTATTTTTATCTATATAATTATTTTATTTTATACTATTACATTTATATTACTAAATCATTTTACCCTTATAAATTTATATCTACTATGTCTATACTTTCTTAAATTATGTTTAAAAAGCAGATGCCCTCACAAACTGAGACTTGTCTCAGGTCTCACAAACTTCTTCCTCCATCTTACCCGTCTAAGGTGTATTTTAGTATAGGGTCTGTTAACCATT
>NW_007091839.1:0-997 GCF_000164805.1 Carlito syrichta
CCCTAGAGACCCACTGCCCAGCCCACTGAGCACAGTCATGGGAGAAGTTTCGTGGAGATTCCTGGTGCGGGCTCACGGAGAGAGTCGCTACATGCCCCTGAGCATTCTCGGGAATACACACACTCGCACTCACACACACACACAGACACACACACACACACACGGGTCAGGAACGAACCCACACCCACCGAATGAGAAACAGCTAGAGCATGGCAAGCAAGCAGTGGCTGGGGAAGGAAGTTGTCATCTCTGGCGCCATAGGCTGCTGCCAGGAGAGCAGTGGAGACTGCAGACAGTGTGGTTGAAGGGTTGGGGGAGCTACCTACCAGAAAGGCAACGTCCACCCAGGTGTGATCGTTCTTCATCTTGCCTTTCATTTTTGCATCTCATTGATGCTTCTGATGACGACCTGGCGAATTCCAGGGGTTGCTCTGTGTTCCACTCGGGCCCAATGACCCAATGACTCTGTGTCCGCACTCCCTTTTCGGAGGTGGGGGGAGGGCACGGGTGATGTCGCCATTGGGTTGGAGGAAACAACTGGGCAGTGGAGTGGAGCTGGTGGGGGCAGCAGCAGAATGGGATCCCTGGCCACCACTCAGACAGTTCAGGAGATGCTGAGCACGGCCCCCCTCACAATACATTTTAATATAACGGAAAGTGGACGACCGCGTGTAAAATCGGGCGCGCAAACTCCCCGCTGACCCTTGCCCCGGCCACGCCCTAAACCGTCAAGAGACATTTCACATCACCCTCCAATTCTGCCTCCTCCCCAAAATGCATGGGATCCTGTCCACCCACTGCAGGCGGAGCCTGCTTTTTCCCTCTGTCCTGCCTTGGCTGAAGAGTGCAGACATGGAGGCACTTGTAACTTGTGCTCGAGCCCACGTGACAACTCAACTGCTCTGTACTGTACACTCACATTCACACACTCGCACACACACTCCAACTACTCTGCCCAGCTGGACTCTCAGAACCCTGCTGAGGCTGGTTTGGTGGG
>NW_007091840.1:0-302 GCF_000164805.1 Carlito syrichta
GAAACAATCACCTAATAGAAGGACAGAGGTATTTAGAGAAATTTAGGCAGAGGGACACAGGATGTCTTCAGTGTTTAATAAGATTACTACAATTTGAGGTTTTACGTTTAGGTCTTTGATTCATTCAGAGTTGATGTTTGTGTATGGTGATAGGTAGGGGTTCTGTTTCAGTCTTCTGTATGTGGTCTGCCAGTTTTCCCAGCACCATTTACCAAATAGGTTCTTCTCTCCCCAGTGGCTGGTAGGGAGACTTTGTCAAAGATGACTTAGTTGAGAAATTCAGGTTTTGCTTCCAGGATCTA
>NW_007091841.1:0-799 GCF_000164805.1 Carlito syrichta
AATTAGCGGGACACAGGAAAGCCCATGTGAGTTTTTGTGCAAGGACATAGCTTGTAGTGTAGCAGGAAGACAGAGATCAAGACAACGAGACTATTATACTTTATTACACCTTCCAGGTTGAGCCCCGCAGAATGGAAGAAGAGGGATCTTATACCCTTGTTTAGGTAAGGGAGGTTGTCGTGTTGAGCGGTTACACATTCTCTTTGGAATTTACAAGGTGGTGTTCAGAAAAATCAGATCTTTTAAAGAACAACTGGTCTCCAGGAAGAGCTGGGCAGCAGAGTCTGCAAGCAGGGTTGTAAACCGTCAACTTCAAAAAGGGGTTTTGGATAAGTCTGTGAATTAGTTATCTTTTGCATTTCTATGAGAGCCATCAGTCTCTGGTCATTTGGTCTTTTCAAACCGGCCTGGCTGGTCTTTAGAGTTTGCCGCTTGACTTTCAAAAGAAAATATCTTTAACTGCTACCAACCCCCTTCCGGGCACATCAGTAGTACAGGGACTAGCAAACATACACTGCTGGCATTAGTACTTTGGGGGAGGACAGGGGATGATCTGCCTGTTTCTTCCCAAACTGGGATACCCACTGACATGGCCGATTTCACAAACATCAATGCAGCAGTTGAGAATGACCCCACACTCAGGGACTTCCTGCTTGGTTTACTGACCTTGAAATAAACCATCTTGAAATTCTTAATACTTTTTGAACAAGGGTCCTCAAAATTTCATTTTGTACTGGGTCCTAAAAATCATCTTGGCAGTCCTGTCCACCACAAACATGGTCCACAGATCACGCTTGTG
>NW_007091842.1:0-674 GCF_000164805.1 Carlito syrichta
AAATGTAGTGGCACTCATCTGAGGTCCCAGTACCTCAGGAAACTGAGCCCAGGAGGTTGAGGCTGTAGTGAACGGTGATCATGCCACTGTACTCTAGCCTGGGTGACAGAGTGAGACCCAAACACACACACATACATACACACAGAATAAGTGAAATTCTGACACATGCTCCAACATGGATGAACCTTGAGTCATATGTGAAATCAAAGAAGCCAGACTCGGTGGCTCAGCCTGTAATCCCACACCTTGGGAGACTGAGGTGAGTGGATTGCCTGAGCCGGTGGGTTTGAGACCTACCTGGGCAACTTGGTGAGACCTCATCTCTACAATAACTCAAAAAAATTAGCCGGGTGTGGTAGTGCGCACCTGTAGTTCCAGCTACTTGGAAGGCTGAGGCAGAATGGTCACCAGATCCCCAGCAGGTCAAGGCTGCAGTGACTGAGAGCAGCCACTGCACTCCAGTGTGGGTGACAGAGTGAGACTCCAACTAAAAAAAAAAAAGAAAAAAAAAGAAATCAAAGAAGCCAAGCAAAAAGGACAAATATAATCACTTATATGAGGTATTTAAAGGATCAAATTCATAGGGAACAATCAAAGTAGAGTCATGGCTACAAGGGACGCAGGGAAAAGAACAGGAAGTTCATGTTTTAACAAGTATAGACTGACTTCCAGTT
>NW_007091843.1:0-376 GCF_000164805.1 Carlito syrichta
ACAATGAAAACTACAAAACACTGCTCAAAGAAATCAAAGATGACACAAACAAGTGGAAAAATATCCCATGCTCATGAATTGGAAGAATCAACATTGTGAAGATGTTCATCTTACCTAAGGCAATCTACAAATTCAATCCAATACGCATCAAATTACCAGCAACATTCTCCTCAGACCTAGAAAAACAACACAGGAATTCATATGGAAATACAAACGTCCAAGAATAACCAGAACAATCCTCAGCAAAAAGAACAAAGCAGGCGGTATCACATTACCATACTTCAATCTTTAATATAAAGCTACAATCATCAAAACAGCTTGGTATTGGTATAGGAACAGGCATATAGATCAATGGAATAGAATTGAGATTCCAGAA
>NW_007091844.1:0-682 GCF_000164805.1 Carlito syrichta
GAAACTTGAGTTTTGTCCTTCTTAGTTCCATCTGTGGTATTTATATTCAGAAATAAATCACCAAAACATCTGAGAGTCCAGTTGGTTCACATGAATATGTGGAGGGGTAACAACAAAATTCAACCATATTATCCATATACAAACCATACTGATTTTATCAATAAGAATGCCGTGTGTACGTGCCCATGACATGGAACCTTGTTATAGCTCACTTGTACTGATGATTTCAATGATATCTGAATTAGTGTTAACAGTGGAGCGTCACCACAGTCGTCAGTCAGAACATTGATCAATGACACATTGACAGCAGAGGTGGTCTGGGACCTTTCCTGGCTCTTCCTAGCAACAATGGTGCTAATACCTTTTACTTTTTCAGGACTCTGAAGCCTTCCTAAACTCAATTTCCTTTGAACCTCTTGTAGTCTCTGCAGGATAGGCTGGGAAAGATACAGAAAAAGAGGTTTGTGGACTTGTCCAAGATCATGAGATTGTCCAAGATCATGGTTAAGTGTCACCATTGGGAATAGTAGGTCCGTCCTCTGGCTTTTCCCACTTGTCCACCTTTGGAACTGTAGTAGGTACTCACTTACAGATGTTCCTCGACTGTGGTCTGATTATGTCCAGATAAATCCAGTCATAAACTGAAAATATCATGTCAAAAATGCATTTAGTACACTTAACC
>NW_007091845.1:0-383 GCF_000164805.1 Carlito syrichta
GCAGTGGCCGCTCCCGGCCACCGCAGCCTCAACCTGCTGGGCTCCGGTGATCCTTCAGCCACAGCCTTCCAAGGAGTCGGAATTACAGGCATGCACTACCACGCCCGGCTGATTTTTTTATTTATTGTAGAGATGAGGTCTCACTGCCCTGGCAGGTCTCGAACCCGCGGGCTCAGGCAATCCACTCACCTCAGCCTCCCAAAGGCATGGGATTACAGTCTGAGCCACCGAGCCCGGCTAAAAAAAAAAAAAAATTTTTTTAAGCCTACAACTATCATCATACTTAGTAGTGAAAGACTGAAAGCTTTCCCGCTCAGACAAGGAATGAGCCTGAATGTCCATGCTAACCACTTCTAACCAACATTTTACTGGAGGTCCTAGCT
>NW_007091846.1:0-533 GCF_000164805.1 Carlito syrichta
TTCCATGATTGGCCTATTACCTTCATACATTTGTCATTTATGTTGGAAGAAAAAAATATAAAAATACACACACACACATATACACTCACACACACCACAAGAGGGTTTATCTCTGAAGCAGAGCTGAAAATTTTTTGGAAACGCTTGACAAAGCATATCATTTGAATTCAGATTTACGTCATAGACTCAAATTATGTTTAGATAGAAAAAAGGAAATTTATTTGGATCTCAAATAGAAAAAGACTAGACTGTTTTAAGTTAGACTGTAAGAGAGCTAGGATTTTTCCTGTCATATTACGTGATTTCAAAAATTACACCTTTGGTTTAATTATTGGTGATTGTACTGTCATTGTCTTCTTTTGTGTATTTAACTATGTGCAGAATCAATTTTATGTAGATACTGAACAGTGTTAATCACATTAGTGATTTTCTAAGCCTGGAGATTTGAGACCAGCCTGGCAACTGGTAGAGACCTCATCTCTACAATGTATCAAAACAACTAGCCAGGCATGGTTGCATGTATCTGTAGTTCC
>NW_007091847.1:0-856 GCF_000164805.1 Carlito syrichta
ATGAAGAAATGTTCAACCTCACTAATCATCAGGGAGATGCAAATAAAAACCACACTGAGATACCACCTAACTCCAGTCTGAATAGCAATTATCAACAACTCAAAAAATAACAGCTGCTGGAGAGGGTGTGGAGAAAAGGGAACACTTCTACACTGTTGGTGGGAGTGTAAACTAGTGCAACCTCTGTGGAAAGCAGTGTGGCGATTCCTAAAAGCTTTAAATATCAACCTCCCATATGACCCCACAATCCCCCTACTGGGAATATATCCGGAAGAACTCAAATCACTCTATAAAAAAGATACCTGCGCACGTATGCTTATCGCAGCATTGTTCACAATAGCAAGAACCTGGAAGCAACTATGCTGCCCATCAAAAGAGGACTGGATTAAAAATGTGGTACATATACATGATGGAATACTACACAGTCATAAAAAAGAACAAAATCATGAGTTTCATAGCAACCTGGATGGAGCTAGAGTCTATAATACTGAGTGACCTCTCACAAAAACAAAGGTCCAAGTATCACATATTCTCACTCATATAATGGACCTTGAACATCCAACCTAACACTATAAGAAAATGACTGACAGTACTGGGAAACTATGGGGGGGATGGGATTAACAATAGCAAATATCTGTCTGGGGAAGGGGAAACACCTCTTATCAACAGGGTGCCTGAATGAAACGTAATTGTACACCTAACCCTTAAGTGTACCCCACAAAACCATAATAAAAAAATATTGTTTAAAAAAAAAAAGCAGGTAGAATCACATTACCAGACTTCAAATTTTACTATAAAGCCACAATCATCAAAACAGCTTGGTATTGGTATAGGAACAGGCATATAGATCAATGGA
>NW_007091848.1:0-700 GCF_000164805.1 Carlito syrichta
TAACTAGCTAGCTACCTAGCTAGCCCAGCTGATGTAGTTAGCTAACTAGCTAGCTACATTAGCATTCCAGGTGACTTAAAATAGTTAGCTAACTAGCTAGCTATCAGCTAGCAAGCTGATTTAAATAGATAGCTACCTAGCTAGCTAACTGTCTTCACTAGCTAGCTAACTAGTCAGCTTACTCATTATCTAATGTTGTAGCTAGGTGACAATTATCTTACTTAACTCGTTAGCTAACGAGCTAGCTAACTGACATAACCAGCTGGCTTAAATCATTAGCTAACTAACTAGTTAACTGACTCATCCAGCTGACTTAACTTGTTAGCTAAGTAGCTAGCTAGCCTACTCAACCAGCTGACTCAACCCATTTGCTAACTAGCTAGCTTGCTGACTCAACCAGCTGACTTAACCCATTAGTTACCTAGCTAACTACCTAACTCAACCTGCTGACTTAACCCATTAGTTAAATAGCTAGCTAGCTGTCTTAACCAACTGACTAAATTAGAAAGCTTACTTAACTAGCAGACCTAGCTAACTGAGGTAACTACTTAGCTAGCTGACTTAACTGGCTGACTTAACTAGTTAGCCAGCTGACTTAACTACTTGAATAAAATAGTTAGCTAACTATTTAACTAGCTGAATAACTAGCTGACTTATCTATTTACCTAACTAGTTAGGTAGCAGACTAAAGTAGAAGACT
>NW_007091849.1:0-808 GCF_000164805.1 Carlito syrichta
AATACTCATCCTCTGTATTCACAGGACAGAACAGACCTGCTGGTGGTGGCTCTGAGTCCGATCTCACTCACAGTGCTGGTGGATGTGAACACTGCATACAAAGGAGCTGGGCACACAGCATGATTGTTTTGGAGGAATAAGAGAGGCTTCACATCCCTTTTGACTGTTGAATGTAAACGAAGTACCTACTGCTCAAGTGAATCATATGAACTGAATGAGACTTGTTACATAATTAGCATTTGAGGAAACCAAAGGAAAATCCTCGTGGGCTGGCGACTTGTGATGTCAAATGTAAGCATGCTCGTTTGGGGGACTGGGAATTGGAAATGATGAAATCCGAATGCCTTGTAAACCCAGATATATTATACACAGATAATCTTTTAATCGAGCTTTTGAAACTGATACTTTCTAAGGGATGACTGAAATGTTTGTCCCGGCCAACTGGGACCTGTCTGCTTCCATGAACGGGATGGAGCCATCTGCATGGGCCATGTCAATTTGATGGCTCTGGTGTGTGCAGCAGCTCACCCTCTGCCAAGGGCCACCAGCCCCTTAATAAACACCCAGCACCAGCCATGAGGGCTGAGCCAGGAACTGACGTCGGAGAGTGTCATCTGAGACAGGGAGACCCTGCACCACACTTGTATTTACGTTTTAATTTAAGAGTAATGTAATTGCAGTGACTCGCTCTGCCTGTTACTTTAATTGCATCAAAAGGCAATTAATTTTATTCTCAAAAAACATTTCTTTAGATACTCCTGTAACCTTGTGCATAGAAAATTAGTGGCAAAGACCTATAAAATATTTA
>NW_007091850.1:0-334 GCF_000164805.1 Carlito syrichta
CCCGTATGCCTAGATGTTCAAGGGTTTTTATCAAGAAAAGGTGCTGGATTTTATCAAAAGATTTTTCTGCATCTAATGATATAATCATGTGGTTTTCGTTTTGATACCTGTTGATGTATTTAATTACATTTATGGTTTTATGAATGTTGAACCAGCCTCGCATCCCAGAGATGAAGCCTACTTCGTCATGATGGATGATTTCTGAGATGTGTCGTTGAATCCGGTTTGCTAGGATCTTGTTGAGAATTTTAGCATCTATGTTCATCAAAGATATTGGCCTGTAGTTTTCTTTCTTTGTTGGATCTTTACCTAGCTTGGGTATCAATGCGATGTT
>NW_007091851.1:0-459 GCF_000164805.1 Carlito syrichta
AGTTTGAGTAGGTGTGCTCATAAATCCACCAATGATAAATAGGAAAATACATTGAAATAATTTACAAAAAAATTTCACTGAAGCCTAGTGAAGTCTTTCACAAATGCTAGCTGGTACACTGATGTCAATGGAATCTTAGAACACTTACCTACTGAGGGAAGCCAGTAAACTACAAGGGACCTATTGTCCAAAAATAAAATTCTGACGTTTTTGGTCCTTCTTTCATATTGAGAATCAGTAAAGTTACACGCTAATGAAAAATATTTTAAAATATGATTACTATTATTTTTGAGTTGGAGTCACCCAGACTGGAGTGCAGTGGCCACTCCTGGCCACCGCAGGCTCGACCTGCTGGGCTGCTGCAATCCTTCTGACTCAGCCTTCCAAGTAGCTGGAACTACAGGCATGCACTACCATGTCCAGCTACTTTTTGATTTATTGTATAGATGAGGTCTTGCC
>NW_007091852.1:0-788 GCF_000164805.1 Carlito syrichta
CCACAAGGTAAGAGGGAAAATGGAAGGTTTTGGTACCGGTATCTTCAAAACTTATTGCCCTACACGCAATTTTATTTCATTCATATTCAGAATGATGGAACTCAGTCAATAAAAAAAGAAACTAATCGAAAAACTTGAGAAAACTGAATTTGAAAGGAAGACACAGAGCTGTGCTGACTCACAATTGAGCAGTATTAAAACCATAGAGACAGCTGTTGGTCAGTGATAAAACTCAGTGGAAGCTGACATCAGGAGCAAAGAAACAGAAAACAAACTACATTATGTAACAGTAATAAAACATAATTCTGAAAAGATAGCATTGGTAGAAATCATTGGATAAAATCTATCATGCTCTAAATAGAAAGAAATAGTCTTTTCCCCGTTTGCTAACCATGGAAGACATGTCTGTCTAGGCAGTAGATTTAAAAAACACACAATTATTTGCTAATGTTCACACGAGCTTCCTCAAAATGAACTATTCAGTGTGAAATTTCATGATGGGCACTTTGGAAAGTGGCATGGCATAGCAACACAAGGCATTACTAAAGTTAACCTTACACTTAATTAGCAAAATGCAATAAATTCTTAAGTTCATTTACAGTGAAAATAATCTGAAAAGAAGGGATATAACCGAAGACACATTTGATGACGTAAATGCCCCAATTGATGTGTGCCTTGTGTTTTCCATATTTTGAAAGTGCTTTAAAAAGTCTAGTAGCATGCCCATACCATACAATTCTTTCATCTAAATTATTAAAACTTTAGCTTCTAGTCTATTTACGAAATTG
>NW_007091853.1:0-641 GCF_000164805.1 Carlito syrichta
AAGCTCCTGTCATCTTCCACCAGAGACTCTGCCCATATTCTTGCAAGATGTGGATGTGCCCTCCAAGCCGGCACGGGAAAACTCCTCCTCACCTTGGCTCTCCCTAACCTGGTTCGCTAACCCTTTCTCCTTTCCATTTTCTGTTGACATCCCACGTTACTTTGACATGGAATGTTTAATCTGTGATTTTTATATATTGGTTAAGTGCACTACTATCTACTGTGTGTGATATTGGCTGGACTGGAGGAGTGGCTTGAGCCTGCCTGCCTGACGCTCTTACTACCTGGTAAAAGGGAAGTACGAAGTAGCGTTGTCTCCTCGGGAACACCGTGTAGCTTGTGGCTTTTAAGATCACACCAGCCTCGGTAAAATTCTGACATTTTGGAACACTACAAATATGGGTGTACCTGGTCTGACCTCGTGCCACTCAGGATATAGAATGTAGAAGTAATTATTTTTAGAGTGGTCATCTCACTCTGTCGTTCAGGTTGAGTGCGGTGGCACAATCTCAACTCACCACCACCTCTACCTCATGGGCTCTGGTGACCCTTCCGCCTCGGCACCTCAGCCTCCCAAGTATCTGGGACTACAGGCATGTACCACCCCATGCCTGAATATTTACTTTATTTTATTTTTGGTAA
>NW_007091854.1:0-646 GCF_000164805.1 Carlito syrichta
GACTGGGACTGACACCCTCATGCTAATTCAAAAAATCTAGTAATTTGGCCGGGCTCGGTGGCTCAGCCTATAATCCCATGCTTTGGGAGGTCAAGGTGAGTGAATTGCTTGAGCCTGCGGGTTTGAGACTCTACTGGGCAACTTGATGAGACCTCTTCTCTACAATAAATCAAAAAAATCAGCTGGGTGTGGAAGTCATGCCTGTAATTCTGGAAGGCTGAGGCAGAAAGATCACCAGAATACAGCAGGTCAAGGCTGCGGTGGCTGGGACTGGCCACTGCACTCCAGTCTGAGCGATGGAGTGAGACTCCAACTCAAAAAATAAAATAAAATAAAATAAAATAAAAAATAATAAATAAATAAATAAAAATCTAGTAATTCTTCTGCTTATCCCATAAAGTCTAAGTAATTTGTCTTAATTTCTAAGGTTATACATAATTGGATATGACTTAACTTGCTTTTCAGATTATTTTCCACTAATTATTTTTCTTACTTTGTGTTTTAACTAAATCCTATTAATTGCCCTTTATCACTTTTTTCCACATATTTCCATATATATATATGGAGACAGAGTTTGAGATTTGCATATCTCATATGCACATACATATATACACCTTTGTGTGTATTATGTGTGTATTTGTGTGTA
>NW_007091855.1:0-720 GCF_000164805.1 Carlito syrichta
TTCCAAATATGAGTGTTTTAAACAAATATTTTTTGCTATTGACTGTAACAATTAGAACGTGATCAGAAAAAAATTTTCTTTAGTTGCTATACTTTACAGTTGTTAAGACTTGTTTTTGTAGCCTGGTATGGGTCAGTATTTGTAAATATTATATTTGGTTTTAAGACAAATGACTACTCTCTAATTGTTGAATCTCTGAAATTGAGAGCATTATGCTGCTCATAATTTTAATTTTAAAACTTTTGGGGAATCTTTTTCAGTTTCTGATGATATAATACTGGAGTCTTTCAATACAATGATGAATGTATCAATCCCCTTTTGGATGTATACATTTTAAAAATATATATTTTCCCAGTAGATTATTTGGTTTATATATTTTCTCTTCCTGATGAGATAAACCTTTTACCATTAGTTGGCCTGTTTATGATTGATAATGCTCATGCCTTCAGTCTATTTTGTCTAATATTAATATAACTATATAGACTTTCCTTCAGTTAGCAGTTGCCTGGTAACCCTTTTATTTTCAGTTCTTTAATATCACTATGTTTTCTGTCTGTAGTCATGTTTCTTTTTATCCTAACATTATGCTCTCTATTTTAAACTGTTAAGGTTAGTTTATTTAAATTTATAGTGATAAATAACATAATTATTTATGTCCTGTAATTTCTTTCTGTCCTGCTTTTTCTATATTTCACCTTCACTCCTTCTCATTATTCTATT
>NW_007091856.1:0-656 GCF_000164805.1 Carlito syrichta
AAAACTGTCCAACTTGTATCACATCTGAAAGAAACAATCACCTCTGGGCTCGGTGACTCAGCCTCTAATCCCACGCCTTTAGGAGGCTGAGGTGAGTGGATTGCCTGAGCCTGCGGTTTCAAGACCTGCCTGGTCAACTTGGTGAGACTTCATCTCTACAATAAATCAAAATGAGCCGGGTGTGGTAGCGCACACATGTAGTTCCTGTTACTTGGAAGGCTGAGGTGGAAGGATCGCCGGAGCCCAGCAGATCGAGGCTGCGGTGTGTGAGACTCCAACACAAAAATAATAATAATAATAATAATAAAGAAAGAAAGAAACAATCACCTAATAGAAGGACAGAGGTATTTAGAGAAATTTAGGCAGAGGGACACAGGATGTCTTCAGTGTTTAATAAGATTACTACAATTTGAGGTTTTACGTTTAGGTCTTTGATTCATTCAGAGTTGATGTTTGTGTATGGTGATAGGTAGGGGTTCTGTTTCAGTCTTCTGTATGTGGTCTGCCAGTTTTCCCAGCACCATTTACCAAATAGGTTCTTCTCTCCCCAGTGGCTGTTAGGGAGACTTTGTCAAAGATGACTTAGTTGAGAAATTCAGGTTTTGCTTCCAGGATCTATAACCTGTTCCATTAGACTATATGCCTGTGCTTGTACC
>NW_007091857.1:0-476 GCF_000164805.1 Carlito syrichta
GGGCAACTTGGCAAGACCTCATCCCTACAATAAATCAAAAAAAATCAGCCAGGTGTGGTGCCGTGCATCTACGGTTCCAGCTACCCGGAAGGCTGAGGGGGAAGGATCACCTGAGCTCAGAGGTCGAGGCCGTGGTGTCTGTGAGACCGTCACAGAACTCCTGCCTGAGTGACAGAGTGAGACTCCAACTCACAAAAAACAATCCCACTTGTAAGTCACAAGATGTGGCATTTGATTTTCTGCTCTGGAAACACAGGATTTGGACAGATGCCTGTAACCTGTATCTCTAGCAAGAGAGAGCTGAGTGCTATCTTCAGAGAATCCCGTCCTGCCCTTTCCACGCTATGCACTTCCCCCGACCCCAGAATGACCAGAGTAGCTAACGTGCCTCACGCTGTGCAGAGTCACTCATGAGTAACCAGAAAGCAGGAAAAGGCCCTTTGGAAGACCTCTCCAGTCAGCTCAGCTGATGAATA
>NW_007091858.1:0-456 GCF_000164805.1 Carlito syrichta
TTATGTAGTGGCCTTCTGTATCTTTCTTGATTTTTAATAGTTTGAAGGGTATTTTGTCTGAAATTCAGATGGCTACTCCTGCTTTCTTTTGTATTCCGTTCGCCTGGAAGTTTGTTTCCCATCCTCTTACTTTGAGTCTGTGGATGTCCTTTCTAGTGAGGTGAGTCTCTTGAAGGCAATAGATTGTTGCCTGATGATATTTTATCCATTTTGCCAATCTATGTCTTTTCAGTGGTGCATTTAGTCCGTTCACATTTAGGCTAATAATTGAAATGCAAGAGTTGATCCCTGTCATAAGGTTCTTACAGAGTTGTTCCTGTTTATTTGTTGTCTTTCTTTGGGTTTTGGAGTTGGTTCATGTGTGTTTTTAATCTTTTGCCTGTACTCTTGTGAAGAATGCTGTTGTTCTTTTTTCTTTTTCTTCTGTGTTCAGTACTTTCTTAAGTGTTTCTTGTA
>NW_007091859.1:0-788 GCF_000164805.1 Carlito syrichta
AATAATTTTATTTCTAAAATATCTTCCTCAAAATAGTCCTTTGATAAGCATTTGCTCAATAAGCATTTTTTGGGCTCATAGTAGAAGGGGGAAAATGAACATTTAACTGACTTAGCACCATTTCCTACTTCTATGAGGAAGGTGAACTGTCCAGGATTTGGGTCTGAGATATCATTTTTCTAAGCACAGAATGGAATATTGTTTTTCAGTTGCTATACAATAAGCTTTGGTTTTCAAAATAAGCAAAGGAGAAATAGCAGAAATATTGTATTTATTTCAAAATTCCACTTACTTTAATATGTACTTTGGGCAAGTGGTACTCATATAACATTTTCCAATTAATGGAAAAGGCAAAAGGATATATTTTAAAATATGCAGCAACATCTGTTGGAAATACAACTCTTGTAAAGCTTAAGAATCTATAAAAGCTCACAATAAGATTTCAATATACACGTATTAGTGTATGTATGTTTTCATGATTTGGCTATGTAACCCGAAATTTTCCAAATTTGGGCAACTTTTCAAATAATGGAATTTATTAGAATTTGTACATCAGCCAGGTTTGGTGACTCAGACTGTAATCTCACGCCTTGGGAGGCTGAGGTGAGTGAATTGCCTGAGCCCACGGGTTCGAGACCCGCCTGGGCAACTTGGTGAGACCTCATCTTTACAATAAATCAAAAATTAACTGAGTGTGTTATCGTGCACCTGTAATTCCAGCATCTTGGAAGGCTGAGGTGGAAGGATCGCCGGAGCCCAGCAGGTCAAGGCTGCGGTGGCTGGGAGCG
>NW_007091860.1:0-649 GCF_000164805.1 Carlito syrichta
AAAAAAAAAAAAAAAAAGCCTGAGTGTATGAATATGTAACTCCTGAAAGATTACATTTTCTCACGTTTTTACAGACATCACATTTGTTTATTTATTTAGAGTTGGAGTCTCACTCTGTCGCCCAGTCTGGAGTGCAGGGGCATGCTCATGGCCACCACAGCCTTGACCTGCTGCGCTCAGGTGTTCCTTCCACCTCAGCCTATCCTTCTGCCTCACACTTCCAAGTAGTTGGAACCACAGGCGCGTGCCAGTACACCTGGGTTTACTGTAGAGATGAGGTCTTGCCAAATTGCTCAGGCTGGTCTCAAATTCCTGGACTCAGGCAATCCTCTCAACTGGGCCACCCAAAGTGCTAGGATTATAGGCTTGAGCCACCATGCTTAACCTCTTTTTTTTTTGGAGTGGGAGTCTCACTCGGTTGCCCAGGCTAGAGTGAAGTGGCATGCTCATGGCCACTGCAGTTTTGATTTGCTGGACTCAGGGGATCCTTCTGTCTCTGCCTTCCAAGTAGCTGAAACCACAAGCATCCACCACCATGCCCGGATAATTTTTTGATTTATTGTAGAGACTCAAAAGCATAAGAAGATTATTTAAAATTATATAATTTGTTCAACACATAATAATCTGTGTAAATACAAGCTGATAAAAA
>NW_007091861.1:0-721 GCF_000164805.1 Carlito syrichta
CTGCCAATCTCACCCCTCCCCCTAAACAGTTTTCCACTACTGCCAATCACTTTCTTACAGCACTATAAGTGATCAAGTTCAGTTAATAAGTGAGAATACATGGAAGTCTCTTCTTCAATTCTATGATAAATCACTGAAAGTGACTTACTTCATATCCATCAAACGTTCTGCAAAATCCCTTTAGCTGTCCTTTTTAATGGCTGCATAATATTCCACTGTCTATATACCACATTCATTTTATCCATTCCAGCTTTGAAGGGCAATATGGTTGGTACCATGTTTTTTGCAATTGTGATTCGAGCTGAAAAAAACATACTGGTGCAGGTATCTTTTTGGTAAAATGATTTGAGTTCCTCCAGGTATATTCTCTACATGGCAATTACTGAGTCACATGTTAGGTCAATATCTTGTCCCTTTACAAAGCGCCACACTGTTTTCCAAAGATGTTGCTCTACTTTCCAGTACATATTCACTGTACAAGCATTTATTTCTTCCCAAACTCTGACCTGCATCTGTTATTGTTTGTTTTATTAATGAAGACCAATCTTACAGGGTTATGTTGTATTTCAAAGTGATTTCATTTGCATTTCTTCGATGATGAGTGAGGCTGACCAATTTTCATGTGTCTGTCTGCTGCCCGTATCTCTTCTTATAAAAAGTGTCCGATCACGTATTTTGCACACTTTTCAAAGGGGATGTTTTTCTTATTTTTCTGAGTGTT
>NW_007091862.1:0-368 GCF_000164805.1 Carlito syrichta
CCCGGCGCTGGTGCCCCCCACCAGGGGACACAGGGCGCACGCCGGCTTCCCTGCCCGCAGGTCACCGCAGGCCCGGGCCTTCACCAGGTCCAGCAGCCCGTTGACGAAGAAGTTGGTCTTGAAAGCGGCCACGCCCGCGGGCGGCACGGGCACGGTCTCCCGGCACTCCGGGCAGCGGACGTGGCTGCCCTCGGCCAGCTGGGCCAGGCAGTCCTGGCAGTACGTGTGCAGGCAGGGCAGCGTCTTGGGCGACCGCAGCTGCTCCAGACAGATCTTACAGGCCAGGAAGTCGCTGCTGAGGGCCTCCAGCAGGGAGGGCGAGGAGCCCTGGGAAAACATGCTGCGGGCCGAGGGTCAGGGTCGGAGGT
>NW_007091863.1:0-764 GCF_000164805.1 Carlito syrichta
CAAAGCAGGTGGTATCACATTACCAGACTTCAAACTTTACTATAAAGCTACAATCATCAAAACAGCTTGATATTGGTATAGGAACAGGCATATAGATAAATGGAATAGAATTGAGATTCCAGAAGCAAAACCTCAATTTGTCAACCAACTCATCTTCAACAAAGCCTCACCACCTACCACTGGGGAGAGGAGAACCTATTCAGTAAATGTTGCTGGGAAAACTGGTTGACCACATGCAGAAGATTGAAACAGGACCCTTATCGATCCCCATGCACAAAGGTTAACTCCAAATGGATCAGAGACCTAAATGTAAAACCTCAAACCATAAGAACCTTAGAAAATGAAGGACATACCCTCATGGAAATCGGAACTGGCATCCAATTCCTGAACAAAACCCAAAACCCACAAGTCATAAGAGAGAAGATAGACAAGTGGGACCTTTTTAAACTGACAAGCTTCTGCAAAGCCAAAGAAACCATCAAGATAGCAGGGAGACAGCCTACAGACTGAGAAAAATTATTTGCCAACACCAGGTCCGACAAAGGCTTAACATCTTAGATCTATAAGGGACTCAAACATGCTGAAAAGAAAAAAACCAACAATCCCATTATAAAACGGGCAAAAGATATGAACAGACACTTCACAAAGGAAGACATCCGAGCACACAACAGACACATGAAGAAATGTTCAACCTCACTATCATCAGGGAGATGCAAATCAAAACCACACTGAGATGCCACCTAACTCCAGTCAGAATGGCAATT
>NW_007091864.1:0-740 GCF_000164805.1 Carlito syrichta
ATCAGAGGAGGAAGACCTAGCCAGAGAAGGGTGGGATACTCATATGTCTCCATTGCATGGACATATTGTGAGATGGTGGGAAGCTGGTCTCAGGGTTCTACACCCCAAACGTTAGACATTGCAGTCTGAAAGTAGCTTCTGAATCTTAGTGCCCCACAATACACCCTATTCAACCTTGACTGCAAAGACACAGCACAACTTCTCACTTCCAGTCCCATCTCAAAATAAGACCATCAAAGTCCCTGCTCAGGGAAGGAGAACAGACTGAGCAAATAACAGAAGTGGAAGCTTCTTCCTCTATCACTGAATAATGGAATTAAAGAAAGAGGAAAGTGACCTGTCACGAATGAAGAAAAATCAAGGGAAGATCAACAGTAATCCCTAGAATCACAAAGTGACAGTACTTAAAAAAAACAGACCTCAGAGCCCATACAATGGAAGTCACCCAAAATTGGCCCCACAAATTAAAAAAGATGAATTTTGCTCAGTTGTGTTTGACAGAGAAGGGCCTCAGTAAAGAGACATAGCGTGACACACAAATATTTATTTCAATAACTGCATGGGCTGTCAAAAACACCTAATGAATGGTGGACTGTTTTCTTTAGGCCAACAAAGCTCTTGATGCCTTTGAATACCTGTCAGATGGTATTCAAAGACATCAAGAGTTTCATTTTTAAGCTAGGAGTCATAAAGACCAGGCAGTAGGAAGGACGCTGAGTGCAATTTTTTGCACTTGCTGG
>NW_007091865.1:0-578 GCF_000164805.1 Carlito syrichta
ACAAGGAAATAGAAGCACAGTGAGAATCCTGAACTGAAACAAAGTTACACATGAGAGTGAGTAAATGAGTCTGTTTGTCTTTGATTCAATAGGAATCCAAAGTTGATCTGATCAACAAGGATCAGTAGAGAAGTTAGTGAAGATTCTCTTTCTTTGAAACTGGTAAAGTCAAGGAAATAACACTTGCAAACAATGGAGGCCTTTAATTCACAGGCTCCAACACTGAAAACCATTGCGAAGTGGAATTTTGGGGGTTTCAGGTTTTAATTTGAGCTGTACAAGCAGGTGCAATGATGGAGGAAGAACTTCTGTGATTATACTGTTGCCACTCCTGGCAAATGAAATTCACCAATAATCCAACTTTATGCGTTTGATCATAGAGACGGTCAGTGCTGACCTGTTTACTGGCATTCACTCCCTAGGTACTTCTCTTACCTTGGGACTTGGGATCCTGAGAGGGAGAAAAGAAAACAAGCAAAGGCAAGTTCAGCGTCAGATCTGAAAAACAAAAATCCAGCAAAAGAAATTCCAGCTGTGAAACAATGTGGCCAGGAACATTCTAGGAGCAAGTAGGGGTA
>NW_007091866.1:0-652 GCF_000164805.1 Carlito syrichta
GAGCTCCAGCCTGGATGACAGAGTGAGATCCTGACTCCAAAAACAAGCAAGCAAATAAAAAACACTTCAGGCCTTAGAATTGGACATAGCTGATTTCAAATACTGCTCTGCCACATAAAAACCAGAAATAGTGCTTCTCTGAACCTCAGTTACTTTATCTCTAAAAGGTAGATAATGAAGGTTTTCTCCATCATAGGTTCATGACAACTAATGAGATAATAAACACCATTAACACTGGCGTTTGGGTGTGTGCAGTCAGTGTTAGTTGTCTGTAACAACATTATTCGTGTTGCTTTGTTTACAGAAACCACTTTCTTAATCTGTTTTCTGTTAGTAATGCTTGTTGACATTTTGTGTTGCTTATGAATGTATAATGCAAATTGACCTTTATTTACTTTTAACAATGATCATTTTTGTTTCTGCAACTGCACAGTAAGTGACACATTCTTTTAGCTCCGATTTTCTTTTTCTTTCTTCCTGCCTTCCTTTCCTCCCTCACCTCCCCTTCCCTCCTTTCTTGTAAAGGTCTCACTCTGTCACCCAGGTTGGAGTGCAATAGCATGATCATGGCTCACTTGTAACCTCCAGGTTAAGGCTGTCCTTCTGCCTCAGCGTCCTGAGTAGCTGGAACTACAGGTGTGCACTCCCACAT
>NW_007091867.1:0-677 GCF_000164805.1 Carlito syrichta
TTCACTGTCCGTGTATATCTTCTTGGCCGTGTACCAAATGTGGTCTAATTTCTCCTGCCAAGGAGATGCAAAACAGGTATCAGTAAGAACACCAGAACTTTCATTCATGTGATTTCTGTCATGCCATATACATGAAAAATTCAGATTTTAGAATAAGGACAGTAAAGATTCCTCTTTTGTATCTTAAAAGGTACTCCTCCCTCCCCATAACAATAAATATTATGCTTCTTGAAGTCTGATAAACACTTGAGATCAGGAGCTAGCATTTCCATGCTGAGAAGACCCTCAACTTCAGACGTGGGGGTTCCGAAGGATGCAAGCACGTGACAGGGTGTAGTAACAGTTATTTCTCACTCTTCAAATTTGCCCATTTTCTTTTTTCACCTCAGTTTCTCCCCTATTTTAAATGGAAAACCTACCCATTTCATAGAGATCCCAAACTTTTCAAAATCTTTACTTATTTTTTATTTCTTTGAGTTGGGGGTCTCACTCTGTTGCCATGGCTAGAGTGCGGTGGCACAATCACAGCCCACTGCAACCTTGACTCCTGGGCTTGGGCAATCCTTCTGCCCTAGCCTCCCAAGTAGCTGAAACTACAATCCTGTGCTGCCGTGCCCAACTACTTTTTATTTATTTGTTTATGTTTGAGAGATGAGATCTCAACTGTATTACATAGG
>NW_007091868.1:0-701 GCF_000164805.1 Carlito syrichta
GATAGCCGGGTTCGGTGGCTCAGCCTGTAATCCCACAGTTTGTTAGGCTGAGGTGAGTGGATTGCCTGAGCCCTTGGGTTCGAGACCTGCCTGGGCAACTTGGTGAAACCTCATCTCTAAAATAAATCAAAAAATTAGCCAGGAGTGGTAGCATGTGCCTGTAGTTCCAGCTACTTGGAAGGCTGAAGTGGAAGAAACATTGCAGCCCAGCAGGTTGAGGCTGCAGTGGCCGGTAGCAGCCACTGCACTCCAGTCTGGGTGACAGAGTGAGACTCCAACTCAAAAGTAAGAAAAAAAAAAGAACCACATGATTATATCATTAGATGCAGAAAAAGCTTTTTCTAAAATTCAGCATCCCCCCATGATAAAAATCCTTGAACACCTAGGCACAGATGGAACATACCTTAAAATAGAGCCATCTATGATATAAACCCACAACCAACATATTGCTAAACAGACAGAAATTGGAAGTGTTTCCCCTGAAAACTGAAACAAGGCAAGACTGTGCACTCTCACCCATCCTGTTCAACATAGTGTTGGGAGTTCTAGCTAGAGCAATTAGTCAAGAGAAAGAAATCAGGGGTATCCAAATAGGAAAAGAGAAAGTTCTTATCTCTCTTTGCTAACAATATGATCCTCTACCTCAAAAATCCATGAGAATCTGTCAAAAACCTCCTTGCACTGAAAAAGGTCTTTGGCAG
>NW_007091869.1:0-799 GCF_000164805.1 Carlito syrichta
TCCCTAAGTTTGTGCTCACATTGTGCTCACGGGGTGTGCTGGGGTGAGGCCTTGGACAGCTTGGGGTGGGTGGGGCTGGTTGCCAGAATGACCAAGCAATTAGAGGGTAGGAACTGCCAGCCCACTCATTGCCATCCAGGAAAGTGCCGGAGATTAAGCTCTATACAAACTATTAAGGGGAGCAGTGGCTCACACCTGCCATCCCAGCACTTTGGGAGGCCAAGGTTGGAGGATGACTTGAGGCCAGGAGCTCAAGACCATCCTGGACAACATAGCAAGACCCCCCTTTCTACAATAAATTAAAAAATTAGCCAGGTGTGATAACATGCACCTGTAGTTTCAGCTATTCGGAAGGCTGAGGCCAGGATCACTTGAACCTAGGAGTTCAAGACCAGCCTGGATAACATAGCAAGACCCTGTCTCCACAAGAAATTTTTAAAAATCAGCTGGGGGCAATAATACACACCTGTAGTCCCAGCTACTCAGGAGGCTGAGGCAGGAGGACTCCTTGAGCCCAAGAGTTCAAGACCAGATTGGGCAACATGGCAAGACACCATCTCCACAAATTCTTTTTAAATTAGTTAGGTACAAGCCAGGTGCAGTAGCTCATGCCTGTCATCCCAGCACTTTGGGTGATGGAGGTGAGAGTATTTCCTGAGTCCAGGGTTCAAGTAGAGCCTGGGAAACTTGGCAAGACCTCATCTCTACAAAAAAAAAACAAAAACCAAAAAAACAGCTGGGTGTGGTGGTGTGCACCTGCAGTTCCGGCTACTTGGAAGGCTGATGTGGAAGGATCACC
>NW_007091870.1:0-637 GCF_000164805.1 Carlito syrichta
TTTAGTCTATGTCTTTATCAAAGGTTGTTTCTCCCGTTTCAGTGTTGTTACCTTGAATCGCCAGCAGGTGGTGCTATCTCAGCTGCTCGCCCCAGAGGGGGTGGGGCCGGACAGGAACAAGATGACTTCCTGCCTCCGAGCAGGCGACAGGAACCCCACGCCGGGCGGGCAGGACAGTCTCGGATGCAGGAGAGGTGGCAGTGATCCCAGCAGATCTTCCCTGAAGGGGTTTGATGTGGATTGCCTTGGGCCCAGGTGGTGTAATGTGCTATCCATCACAGAGGCCGTGGCGGCAGCGGCGACGGCAGTGGTGGTGGGGGGAGGGGCTGTGGTGGCGGCGGTGGCAGCGGCGGGACTGTCTGCACTGCAGTAACTATCCAGTCATTGCGATGTCCCAGTGGTGGCAACAGCCGAGTTCTGTCTGAAGAGCAGGTTGCAATGCTGGGGTCCCCAGCCCCCCGGGGCAAGAGTCAGAGACCCACTGCAGATCTCCCTTGCAGAGGGCTTCAGACACTGGGTTGCCCCATCGCCATCTTGCCGTCAGCCCCCCGACAGTGTTTTTAAACCATATTCACAGGAGGCTGTCTGAGAACAACAAATCCCTTATAAGAAACATCAGTTAAACAATTAGTTAATA
>NW_007091871.1:0-938 GCF_000164805.1 Carlito syrichta
CACAGGCATTTGCCACCTTGCTCAGCTATTTTTAAAAAAATTTATTGTAGAGATGAAGTCTCGCTGAGTTGCCCAGGTTGGTCTCCAACCCCTGGGCTCAGACAATCCTCTAGCCATGACCTTCAAAAATGCTGGGATTACAGGCTTGAGCCACCATGCCTGGCCAAGGGACTTATTTTTTCCTTAAAATATCAAAACTGGCTGCCCTTTACTTTCCTGTATTTCAGGCCTCTCATAATTTAAACATTAAGATAAAAGTTGATTTATTCAAACCTATTTGATATTCCTGCCTTCATTTTTATTATCTGTTTTTTTCTCTTCAATCAAATAGTCAGGCTTTAATACTTATTGTAATGCTAGGTTAATGATCCAGGTATAAAACCCAAGCTGGGAAAAAATAGCACATTTTCTATGTGCCTGGCACTGGACTAAGCAGTTTTTGTTTATATAATCATTTAATCCACGTACAAGGTTGTGAGTGTCCCCTAGTTTTCAAATGAGGAAACTAGACTCAGTGATTTGTTGAGGCATGAGGGAAGCACTGGTGACTTGCTGAAGGCCTGTTCCAACTGCTCTGCAATAATAGAAGCCAGAGCAGAAAACCAGTATGCTGTTTGGGGCATTCCAGCAAGTGCAAAAAATTGCACTCAGCGTCCTTCTTACTGCCTGGTCTTTATGACTCCTAGCTTAAAAATGAAACTCTTGATGTCTTTGAATACCATCTGACAGGTATTCAAAGGCATCAAGAGCTTTGTTGGCCTAAAGAAAACAGTCCACCACTCATTAGGTGTTTTTGACAGCCCATGCAGTTATTGAAATAAATATTTGTGTGCCACGCTATGTCTCTTTACTGAGGCCCTTCTCTGTCAAACACAACGGAGCAAAATTCATCTTTTTTAATTTGTGGGGCCAATTTTGGGTGACTTCCATTGTATGGG
>NW_007091872.1:0-737 GCF_000164805.1 Carlito syrichta
CAAAAAATCAAAAATCAGCTGGGGGTGGTAGCGTGCACCTGTAGTTCCAGCTACTTGGAAGGGTGAGGCAGAAGGATCGCTAGAGCCCAGCAGGTTGAGGCTGTGGTGGCCAGGAGCAGCCACTCTACTCCAGTCTGGGCGACAGAATGAGACTCCAAGTTGAATGAATGAAATAATGAATGAATAAATGAATGAATGAAACCAAAAGCTAGTTCTTTGAAAGGATAAACAAGATCAATGGTCCCCTTGCTAGACTGACCAAGAAAAAGAGAGAAAAAGCCCAAATGAACACAACCAAGAGACACAAAAGATGAAGTCACATCTGACCCTGAAGAAATACAAAACATCATTAGAGACTACTAAGTACACTTGTATGGAAACAAATTTGAAAACGTTAAGGAAATGGAGGACTTTCTAACATCACACAACCTGCCTAGGCTGAAACAAGAAGAAATCGAGATGCTAAATAGACCAATAACAATCAAGTAAATTGACTATGTCATAAGAAAAATACGTATATAAAAAAAATTCTGGACCAGATGGCTCTCCAGCAGAAATCTATAAGCTATTTAAGGAGGAGATGATACCAATCCTACTGAAAGTATTCTAGTTGATTGAACACTCCCCAAATCATTTTATAAAGCTAACATCATATTGATATACAAGCCAGGTAAAGACCCAGCAAAGAAAAAGAACTACAAGCCAATATCTTTGATGAATAAGAACGCTAAAATTCT
>NW_007091873.1:0-619 GCF_000164805.1 Carlito syrichta
GCCTGGCGCCCGGGTGTCTTTAAAGTTGCAACTTGCTTTGCAAAAGAAAATACCTTTACCTGCTATCAACTCCTTTCCTGCCCTGGGCTAGTGATTGCCATGAAGCCAACTGCTAATCCTGAACCAGCTACTTGTTTCTGTGTCTATTCATTCAATCATACAAGAAATATATTTGAACATTTGCTGCATCTGCCACAGAAATACCCAAGTAATTATGAGTATGTCTTCAAACTGAAATAACAATTTCCAGCTCTGGAAATGACAGAATAGAGAAAAGAAACAAGAAGTTGAGGGGAAAAAAATGTTTTCTGTATGTCTGGGTTAGGAAAAGCACAAAACCTATTAATGTTGATTTGTAGTTTAGCTTCTGTCTACAATAGGGTTATAGTTAGGAGTTGAGCTTCTTCTCTTGTGGGTTTTAACTCTTAGTTTTCAACTTGACCTCTGTAACCACAAATTATCTATGGCAGAGGCTTATTTCTTCTGTATATGTATATGAAGCTGTTGTGCTATACACTTACCTTATTTAGAGTGGCATTTATAAAGATATGCTCCTTTCTGACCCTCTATCCATGACAGTCTCAGAATTTTTACTATCTGCTAATGAAATTCCAGTTAT
>NW_007091874.1:0-625 GCF_000164805.1 Carlito syrichta
AACAGATATTTTTTTGAAGAAAACACTCAAATTGTTAAGAAACATGTTTTATTTGCTCATACTACTAATTCTCAGAGAAATTCAAATTAGAACCATGATAAGATATCATCTTACACCTTTCAGAATGGCTAAAATTAAAAAGTAATAAATAATAGACTTTGGTGAGAATTCAAGGACAAGAGAATGTTTATACACTGCTGGTAATATAGGCCACTTCAACCTCTATGGAAAACAGTATGGAGATTTCTCAAGAATGAAAAATAGAAATGACATTCAATCCAGCAATTTCAGTACTGTTCACTGAAAGGTACCTATAGAAACCTAGAAGAAACTTAGCTTATTCTTAGTTTAGTATTTTTGCCTCAGCATAACTTAGACAGCATTCAAACATTCTACTGCAAAACAAGCAGCAGCCTATCTCATCCCCCTTGGAAAATCTTCTTCAGATGCAAGATCAGGACAACCCAACCATTCATGGTTTAGCATAATAAACTCCAGTAAACTTTTAGGTTCCTTATTAAAAGTTGAAGATAAAGATCACCCTTTGGCTGGCCAAAGTCATAAGAATTTTGTGAGTTGCAAATGTCTGAGTTTGTGAATTGCAAATATCTAACAAGTCTCTTGC
>NW_007091875.1:0-995 GCF_000164805.1 Carlito syrichta
CTGAACATAGATGCTAAAATTCTCAACACGATCCTAGCAAACCGGATTCAGCAATACATCTCAAAAATCATCCACCATGACCAAGTAGGCTTCATCCCTGGGATGCAAGGCTGGTTCAACATTCGTAAAACCATATATGTTATTAAATACATCAACAGATGTCAAAACAAAAACCACATGATTATATCATTAGATGCAGAAAAAGCTTTTGATAAAATCCAGCACTCCTTCTTGATAAAAACCCTTGAACATCTAGGCATACGGGGAACATACCTCAAAATAGTAAAAGCCATCTATGAGAAACCCACAGCGAGCATACTCCTAAATGGACAAAAATTAGAACCATTTCCCCTGAAAACTGGAACAAGACAAGGATGCCCACTCTCACCCCTTCTGTTCAACATAGTATTGGAAGTCCTGGCCCGAGCAATCAGAGAAGAGAAGGCAATCAGGGGTATCCAAATAGGAAAAGAGGAAGTCAAGTTCTCTCTCTTTGCAGATGATATGATTGTGTACCTTGAAAACCCTAGATAATCTGTCAAAAACCTCCTTACACTGATAAAGGCCTTTGGCAAAGTCTCAGGATACAAAATAAATGTACAAAAGACAATCGCATTTCTCTATACCAATAATAAACAAACAGAAACCCAAATAAAAAGCACAATTCCATTCACAATAGCCACAACAAAAATGAAATACCTTGGCATCTTCCTAACCAGAGATGTGAAAGACCTTTACAAAGAAAACTGCAAAACACTGCCCAAACAAATCAAAGTTGACACAAACAAGTGGAAAAATATCCCATGCTCATGGATTGGAAGAATCAACATTGTGAAGATGTCCATCTTACCTAAGGCAATCTACAAATTAAATGCAATACCCATCAAATTACCAACAAAATTCTTTTTAGACCTAGAAAAGACAACACAGGAATTCATATGGAAGCACAAACGTCCAAGAATAGCCAGAACAATCCTCAGCAAAAAAAAAAACAA
>NW_007091875.1:2240-6215 GCF_000164805.1 Carlito syrichta
ATACTATGCAGCCATAAAAAAGAACAAAATCATGAATTTCATAGCAACCTGGATGGAACTTGAGTCTATAATACTGAGTGACCTCTCACAGAAACAAAGATTTGAGTATCACACGTTCTCACTCATATAATGGACCTTGAACATCCAATGTAATACTATAAGAAAATGACTGACGGTACTGGGAAACTATGGGGGGGGAGAGGGATGGGATTAACAGTAGCAAATATCTGTCTGGGGATGGGAAAACACCTCTTATCAACAGGGTGCGTGAATGAAATGTAATTGTACACCTAACCCTTAACTGTACCCCACAAAACCATAATAAAAAATATTGATTAATGTTAAAAAAAGAAACCTTACTTGTAATATTGATTAATTTAAATCTATCTGCAGATACATTGTCTATAGGTTTTCCATTTGTTTATCTTGATTTTGTTTCTAGTCATTTGATTCTGTCTTTTGGTAAGCATAGTTGTTGTTACTGTAGACCAGATATTTTACATAAAAAATTACAGATCTTTTAACAATATTATCTTTCTACTGAGAGGATTTAATTTTATTTTGGTAAGAAGATAAAATATGGATAGATCACCTTTTTACATATGAGGAAAGTCAAACTGCAGTTTGCACTTAATTTTTACAATATAGCCACACAGGGTCCAGCTAAAAACTATGGTTTTGTCTTTACTCTCTCCTTCTTAGCAGTCCTGAATTCTAATTTTTTCTCTCACTAGTAACATTAAATTTAGTAGTAATTTTTTTTCTCACTAGTAATATTTCTTTTTAGGTTTTAGCCTCAAGTGACTTTTTACTACTTTATTTGAGTCACTTGCAATACATGAACAGTGTATTAGTCAGCAATTTTCTTAAGGGAAAAAAATGTAGAGAATATTAGACTCACTCCCTTCATTCCCCTTTTGTCTAAGGACTTGGATTCTCAAGTCTTGGCTGGGCCAGCAGCCTTTTGTCAATTTTTGTCTTCATATTGCGGTTGCCACACTCTAATTTGTGACTGTTTACTTAGCAGCCCTGCCCTGCCCTGCCCTATGGATTGGAAAAGGACTTGAGAATAAAAAGTAGCTGCAAAAACAAGGGCTCATCTAATTCCCTTCTCAATCTCCAGTTATTTTGAAGATCCTTCATATCTCGGTTTTTCTGTTAGTTTGTTTATTTTTAGTTCATCTTTTTTCTTTTATTTTTAATTGACATTTAATTATTAAACATAATTATGGGATACAGAGTGATATTTTCACACATGAATACAATGTGTAATGATCAAATCAGTTTTATTAGCATGGCCATCACCTCAAGCATTTATCATTTCTTTACATTGTTAACATTCAAAATTCTGTCTTCTAGCTTTTTGAAAATATACAGTCAATTATAGTTAACCATATTCACCCTAAATTGCTACAGACCACCAACCTTCATTCTTCCTGTCTAGCTATAATTTTATATCCCTTGACCAACCTCTTCCCAATTTCTCCTTCCTGCTACCTTTCCAAGTATCTAGGTATTTGGTTTCAATTTTTATGACACAATCAGACTCATGAATCATGTGTTTTTCTAAACACAGCAAATTGAAGCGGCAGCAGAAAACAATCATAAGGTACTATCATGTTCTCCCTGAGCATGAGAAATTTTAAGATAAAGAACATCTTAAATTTGAAATGTATTAACCTGAATTTAGCAGTATAAACTATTGTGATGATTTAGATGTAAAAGTAAAATGAGAGTTCTTTAAATGCATTTGTGCTACATGTAACCTGTTACAGGCATTATTTATGGTACATAAACATAATGAACTAGAAATACAGATAAAGGACTTCCGGCAAGATGGTGATGGGTCAGCTTGGTCTATGAGACCGTCCATAAAAAAGAAAACAACAAGACTCTAGCTCTCTCCCCGGGGGCTGCAATTCCTATTGTCAGCAGCCTGCTCTTCACACGGAGCTCAGCCGTCACCACC
Source organism: Carlito syrichta (assembly GCF_000164805.1). Lineage (NCBI taxonomy): Eukaryota > Metazoa > Chordata > Mammalia > Primates > Tarsiidae > Carlito > Carlito syrichta. Next base: position 4,210 of record NW_007091875.1, read on the forward strand.
ACTCAAACATCACGATGGTCTGGGTGGCCACTGCAGCTGCAGACAACACTGCTACCACTGCCACCTCCACAGCCATCACACTGCCCATGCCTGAGGCAACACACAACTTCAGACCATGAAGCCCCTGCAAGCAAGATCTACAGAAATCACTATCGCCACTACTGCCACCATCACGTCCCACCAGGCTGTGGGTCTCCTCCCATGCACCGTGAGGCAGCAGCTCCCATTGCCAACTCCCTCCCATCTGGGACAAGCAGCTGCCGATAAAGACCAATTGCAGTGGTGAGATAGCACCACCTGCTGGCGAATCAAGGTAACAACACCAAAATGGGAAAACAAAAGCTTGATAAATAGACCCAGGCCAGATCTGACTGGTGAACAGGGCAGTGGCAAAGTGAGTCATGATCGGAACTGCCCTTCACAGCAGGCCAGGGCCAACTTACCCTAACTGTGAAGAAATTTACCAGCCTGCAAAGACAGCTAGAAATCAGAGCTAAAAAGACATTGGACTTAAACGAAAAGTCTCAGAGTGTGCTTGATTGGCTCTGGTAGTTTACTGACTTGATTCTATTCCTTTTGTTTTGTTCCTTTTTTTTCTTTTCTCTGTAAACCCTTTCTTTGTATAGAGGAATAGCACACCAATGAGGAGTTTGATTAGCTTGTATGTTAGCATCATTGTATGTTTTAGTTTTTTTTGTATGGGAGTTGGTTAGTTTGTAGCTGTGGTCTATTGTTTTTATCTGTTTCAGTTTAGGTTTCTCTCTCCATTTGTTGGTACACTCTTCTGTTTCCCCCCTCACTCCTCTCTTTCTCCACCCCCCCCTTCCCCACCCCCATCTGCTCCATTTTCTTCCCTCTGCTAACCACATTTTATTTCAGGGAGTAAACCTACAATCCACTGCATGGACAGATTCCAAGGCAGTGGGAAGTGGGTTTCATATTATCCATACACCTGTCAGTGAATACCAAGACCTGCAGATAGATTTTGAATCACAGCTCCCCCTTAATTAAATCTCAAAACCACAAAAAGGACCACCCCCAACCTACAGTCCATCTCCAGAATTGAACAAAGCAAGAGGATATACATAAAGAAGAATAGGAGATTGAACAAACAGAAGTAAAAGCAACTCCTCCACCCTCGAATAACAGAATTAAAGAAGACAGTGAAGTGGAGGGAAGGAAAAAGTAGGGAGGAAAAATCTGCACAAATGAAGAAAAACCAAAAGAAGAATATAGGTCTCACACAGACCCCTGGGATGTCAGACACTGAGAAAACAGACTTTGGAACACAAACAATGAAGAGCCCCCAGAATGACTGGTCACATGCAAGACATTAATAGAAAGAATTTTAAAAATTGAGAGACAAGAGGAAAATAGGAAGGAACTGATGGCAGAAATAACAGCAGTAAAGAATACTGTGATGGAAATAAATAACAAACTAATAAGCATGGAAAGCAGAGTTAGCCAAGCAGAAGAAAGAATCTCAGAGCTCAAAGACCAAAACACAGAACTAACTCAAACTGTAAAAACATTGAAAAGAAACTTAAAAAGACAGAACAAAACCTTTAGGAGATGAATGATTACTTCAAGAAAAAAACCTAAGAGTAATTGGCCTGCCTGAGGCAGAGAGAGAAACAGAAGCCACACTGGAACAAACATTTCATGAAATCATTCAAGAAAACTTCCCTCATCTCATTAAGGATGAAAAAATTCAAACACAAGAGATTCAGAGAACCCCTGCAAGACAACAAATGAGAAGACCCACCCCCAGACACATAATAATTCACCTAAACAAAGTAAGTATAAAAGAAAAAATCCTAAAGGCAGCAAGAAAAAAAGGTCAGACTACCTACCAGGGAAGACCAATTAGAATAGCAGCAGATTTATCTACAGAAACCCTCCAGGCTAGGAGAGCTTGGAGTCCTATCTTCAAAGTTCTAAAGAGAAATAATTTCACCAAGATACCTACTCACCCAAGCTAGCTTCATCAGTGATGGAGAATTGAA
>NW_007091875.1:6235-22300 GCF_000164805.1 Carlito syrichta
CCTTATGATAGGGATCAACTCTCACATTTCAATAATTAGCCTAAATGTGAATGGACTAAACACACCACTGAAAAGACATAGAATGGCAAAATACATAAAATATCATCAGGCAACAATTTATTGCCTTCAAGAGACTCACCTCACTAGAAAGAACACTCAGACTCAAAGTAAGAGAATGGGAAACACATTCTCAGGCTAACAGAACACAAAAGAAAGGAGTCACGATATTAATCTCAAACAAAATACCCTTTAAGCTATCAAAAATTTTAAAAGATACAGAAGGCCATTATATAAAGATAAAAGGTTCAATCCATCAACAAGAAATATCCATCCTAAACATATATGCACCCAATATAAAAGCACCAACTTTCATAAAGCAGCTTCTAGGGAAATTAAAAAATGATATTGATTCCAACACTATCATAGCTGGGGACTTCAATACTCCATTCGCAACCCTAGACATATCATCAGGACAAAACATCAACAGCAATATCCAAAACCTCAATGTGACTCTTGACCAAATGGACTTAATTGATACCTACAGAACACTTCATCCAACGACTACAGAATATACATTCTACTCATCACTGCATGGAATGTACTCTAAGATCGACCATATACTTGACCATAAATCAAGCATAAGCAAATTAAAAAATATCAGAATTTTGCCATGCACCTTCTCAGACCACAGTGGAATAAAAATAAACATCAACATCAACAAGGTTTCCCCAAAACCCTCAAGGACATGGACACTAAACAGTATGATGCTAAACAACTCCTGGGTCAATTATGAAATCAAAACAGCAATGAAAAGATACCTGGAAACAAATGAAAATGAAGAAACATCTTACCAAAATATCTGGGATGCCATGAAAGCTGTAGTAAGAGGGGAATTCATATCTCTACAAACACACATGACCACAATGAGAGGATCACAAATTAAAAGCCTAACAAGTCACCTAAGGAAGCTGGAAAAGCAAGACCACCAAAATCCTAACTTCAGCAAAAGAATCTAGAGCACCAAAATAAAAGCCCAAATCCGGGACATAGAAGACAAAAAGGTAATACCAAAAAATCAATAAAACAAAAAGCTGGTTCTTTGAAAGGATAAACAAGATCGATGGTCCCCCAGTTAGACTGATCAAGAAAAAGAGAGAAAAAAACCAAATAAACACAATCAGATACACAAAAGATGAAGTTACATCTGACCCTGAAGAAAAACAAAAGATCATTAGAGACTACTATGTACACTTGTATGGAAACAAGCTTGAAAACCTTAAGGAAATGGAGGATTTTCTCATATCACACAACTTGCCTAGGTTGAAACAAGAAGAAATTGAGACCCTAAATAGACCAATAATAATCAAGGAAATTGACTATGTAATAAGAAATCTACTACCAAAAAAACCAACAAAAACCTGGTCCAGATGGATTTCCAGCAGAATTCTATAAGACATTTAAGGAGGAGCTGATACCAGTCCTACTGAAAGTATTCCAGTCGATTGAGAAAGACGGAACTCTCTCCAAATCATTTTATGAAGCTAACATCACATTGATACCCAAGCCAGGTAAAGACCCCACAAAGAAAGAGAACTACAGGCCAATATATTTGATGAACATAGATGCTAAAATCCTCAACAAGATCCTAGCAAACCAGAGTCAATAATACATCTCAAAATGACCAAGTAGGCTTCATCACTGGGACGCAAGGCTGGTTCAACATTCACAAGACAATAAATGTAATTAAATACATAATAGACATCAGAACAAAAGCCACATGATTATATCATTAGATGCAGAAAAAGCTTTGATAAAATCCATCACCCCTTCTTGATAAAAACCCTCAAACATCTAGGCATACATGGACCATACCGCAAAATAGTAAAAGCCATCTACAAGAAACCCACAGCTAGCATACTCTTAAACAGACAAAAATTGGAATCATTTCCCCAGAAAACTGGAACAAGACAAGGATGCCCACTCTCTCCCCTCCTGTTCAATATATTATTGGAAGTCCTGGCTAGAGCAATCAGAAATGAGAAGGCGATCAGGGATATCCAAATAGGAAAACAGGAAGTCAAGTTATCTCTCTTTGCAGACGACATGATTGTGTGCCTTGAAAACCCAAGAGAATCTGTCAAAAGCCTCCTTGCACTGATAAAGGCCTTTGGCAAAGTCTCAGGGTATAAAATAAATGTGCAAAAGAAAATTGCATTTCTTTACACCAATAATAGACAAACAAAAACTCAAATCAAAAGCACAATCCCACTCACGATAGCCACAAAAAAAATGAAATAGCTTGGCATTTTCCTAACCAGGGATGTGAAGGACCTATAAAATGAAAACTACAAAACACTGTTCAAAGAAATAAAAGATGACTCAAACAAGTGGAAAAGTATCTCATGCTCATGGATTGGAAGAATCAACATTGTGAAGATGTTCATCTTACTTAAGGCAATCTACAGATTTAATGCAATACCCATCAAATTACCAGTAGCATTCTTTTCAGAGCTAGAAAAAACAATACAGAAATTCATATGAAAACACAAACGACCAAGAGTAGCCAGAACAATCCTCAACAACAACAACAAAAAAAGCAGGAGGTATCACACTACCAGACTTCAAACTTTACTATAAAGCTACAATCATCAAAACAGCTTGGTATTGGTATAGGAACAGGCATATAGACCAATGGAACAGAATTGAGATTCCAGAAGCAAAACCTCAATTTCTCAACCAACTCATCTTTGACAAAGCCCCCACCACCTACCACTGGGGAGAGGAGAACCTATTCAGTAAATAGTGCTGGGAAAACTGACTGACCCCATGCAGAAGACTCAAACAAGATCCCTATCTATCCCCATACACAAAAATTAACTCTAAATGGATCAGAGACCTAAATGTAATACCTCTAACCATAAGAACCATAGAAAACAGGACACACCCTTATGGAAATTGGAACTGGCATTCAATTTCTGAACAAAACCCGAAATGCATGAGGCATAAGAGATAAGACAGACAAGTGGGACCTCATTAAACTGACAACCTTCTGCAAAGCCAAAGAAACCATCAAGAGAGCAGGGAGACAGCCCACAGATTGGGCAAAAGTATTTGCCAACTCCATGTCTGACCAAGGCCTAACATCTTGGATTTACAGGGAACTCAAACGTGCTGAAAAGAAAAAAAAACAAACAACCCCATTACAAAGTGGGCAAAAGATATGAACAGACACTTCACAAAAGAAGACATATGAGCGGCCAACAGACACATGAAGAAATGTTCAACCTCACTAATCATTAAGGAGATGTAAATTAAAACTACACTGAGATACCACCTAGCTCCAGTCAGAATGACTATTATCAATAACTCAAAAAATAACAGATGCTGGAGAGGATGTAGTGAAAAGGGAACACTTCTACACCATTGATGGCAGCGTAAACTAGTGTAACCTCTGTGGAAAGCAGTGTGGCAATTCCTAAAAGCTCTAAATATCGACCTCCCATATGACTCTCCCACTACTGGGAATATACCCTGAAGAACTCAAATCACTCTATCAAAATGATACATGCACACGTATGTTTATCACATCATTGTTCACAATATCAAGAACCTGGAACTAGCCATGCTGTCTATCAAAATAGGACTGAATTTTTAAAATGTGGTACATATACACGATGGAATACTATGCAGCTATAAAAAAGAACAAAATCATGAATTTCACAGCAACCTGTATGGAGCTAGAGTCTATAATACTGAGTGATCTTTCACAGCAACAAAGATCTGAGTATCACATGTTTTCACTCATAAGTGGACCTTGAACATCTATCGTAATACTATAAGAAAAGGATTGACAGTGGTGGGAATCCTTGTGGGGCCAGGGAGGGCAAGGGTGGTGGGATTAACAGTAGTCTATATCTGTCTGGGGATGGGGGGGACACCCCTTATCAACAAGGATGCCTGAATGATGCATTTTTGTATACCTAACCCTCAACTGTACCCCACAATTTTAAAATAAAAAATATGTTTAAAAAATGTATTCTTCAAAATAACACATTATATAGGTAAAGATAATTACAAATTCAATTATTAAAAATATATATATTTGACCACAATTAAAACTTACAGTTTATAAATAATAAAAAATAAATTGCAATTCATAATAATATGATAGTACTATAATTTAATTTTAAATAATAATCAAAGAAATACAACTGTATTTCTTTGTATTAAAGAAAATTGATAAGTTGAAACTATAATTATATAATACTCAATAAATTAATAATAGAAAAATAGTAACTAACAAAACTAATGGAGTGACATCATATTAGTAATTAATGGAAAGTTTATAATTTAAGGAATTTAGATTATATAAGATACTGAAGCCAAATTATCTTAACTTTGTCTGCATTTTAGAAAAATATTTTAAAATCCCACCCGAGGATGACTAAATTAGAAACTCTGATAATGGATCCTGGTTTCCATATTTCAGTTTTTAAATTTGTTTTTAACAAAAAAAATTAAATGTCAAGGGTGATTTGAATGTGCAGAGAAAGGTAAGAAACATCAATCAAAATATCAAAAGAGTCTATTAGAACATAACACAAAGGAAAACAATATAAAGTAAAGGATTAATAAGTGCAAAAGTCAAATTTAATGTATTAAAAAAAGATTGAAAAATAAATCAATGAGCTCTGTAACACATGCAAATAAACTACTCAAGCATCCAGTTGATTTAAAAAGTAACATTTGAAATTAAAATAATACAAGCAAATAGTAAAAGGAAATAGCTAAGCAATTATTCTAATAGATTTTATAAAGAACTTTAATAAAATTCAACATCTATTTATGATTTTTAAATGAGTTTATGTATTTATTATATTAAAATACAGTTTATTTAGAAAGTAAATTGGAGAGAGAGAGAGAGAGAGAGGTGATTCACCTCCCCAAAGGAGGGGAGGGAGTCAAAGCTTAAGAAAATATCACCTGACCATAACTCAAAGAGCACATGACTACACCATAGTTTAGTAAGACAATAGCCTAAAAATTAATTTATTAATGTGGTAGTTTGAAAAATTAATTAATTAGTAAACAGACTTGAAAGAATGCTTTTTAAATGTCCTTTCAGATAACAGTTCTACTTCTAGTTTTTTGAGGAACTTCCATACTGCCATTCACAGTGGTTGTACTAATTTATGTTACCACCAACAGTGTCTTGGGGAAATCAGTGTATAAAAGAGATATCTGCACTCAATTGTTTTTTGCAGCACTATTCACAATAGTCAAGATATGAAGCCATCCAAAGTATCTATCAACAGATGAATGGATAAAGATAAGGTGGTGTATATACAGGATGAAATATTATTCAGCCTAAAAAAGAATGAAATCCTGTCATTTGCAACAACATGAATACGACTGGAGGATATTATATTAAGTGAAATAAGTCAAACACAGAAAGACAGGTATTTCAGGTTCTCACTCATATATAGGAGCTAAAAATATTAAACTCATAGAGAACAGAATGCTGCTTACCAGAGAATGGAATGGGTACTGGGAGGGACAGATAAGAGATGCTTAATGGGTACCAAAAAATACTGTTAGATAGAAGAAATGTTCCAGTGTTTGGTAGTACAATAAGGCAATTATAGTTAACTGCATACTTATAATTTGCAGCATATTTCATTCATATAGTGGACCTTGATCATCCAACATATTACCATAAGAAAATGGCTGACAGTGGTGGGGGGAGGGGAAGGGAGATGGGATTAATGGTAGTAAACATCTGTCTGGGGATGGGGAGACACCTCTTATCAACAAGGGTGCCTGAACAAAGCATATTTGTACACCTAACCCTTAACTGTACCCAATATCATAATACAAAATATTGATTATAAAAAATATATATAAGTAAAAATAAAAAATTGTATTTTAAAGCCAAAGAAAACCTGAATAGAGAGTTACCATTTTTTCTCAGATAGGAAGACACTTGTTAAAGATATAAATAATTCCTTGACTTAATCTATCAATTTTGCATAATTTCAAAGAGATGATTGTTTAAAATTAAATAAATTCTAAATTATATCTGAAAAAACTTTAAAGAATGAGAATAACTCGGCACTTTTTTGAAAAAATAATATAAGGGAGGATATATACTCTCTAAAGTAAACCCGTCATTAAATTACAACAAGAACAACAAAGTGGCAATATTTGAATAATAGATGCTTACTGGAGCAGAAAAAAGGTCCAGAGTAGATTCTCATTTGTGGTACATAATAAACTTGGTATCTCAAATCAATAAGGAAGGAATATAAATTTGAGAAACATTACCCATTAAATTGCAAGTTAATTATGTTAATTATACATATGACTATAAAACCATGAACAATAAATAGAAATAGTATATTGAAAATATTTATAATACCTTAGTGTTGAAGAATTAAACATGAAAATAATAACAGTTTATGATTTTGCTTAGAATGTAGAAATTGACAAGAAAAAGTTTTTCGTACTCTAATAAAAAAAGAAATGTGTAGTTCTTTTTTTAAAGCTTATCAGATGGCTGAGTCCGAAGGCAATCAGTTGAATTTAAAAGAAGGTGATCTTCTCAAATAAAAGATAGAACACAAAAAAGGTTTTCCTTTTGAAGCACAAAAAGAAAAGAAGTGGCAATTATAAAATGTGATTAGACTTCACTGTGGGAAATAAGTATAAAATAAAATAAAAATTAGCAAGTGCTATTAATATATACAAGATGCCTTAATAAAACAGCCCCTCAAATTAGAGAGAATCACAGATGATATAACATTTTTCAAATGTCAGAATTTAGTGGCAGAGAACAGCATCTACTCTGACTAGTTTAAACTGAAAGAGCCTTGATTACTGTTTACCTAGATCTCAGGTTAAATCTTTAGGAGGGCTGTAAAAGCTAATAAGCTGGGCTTTTAAACGGCCCTCAAAGCAGCACAACAATCTGTTGAATAACTGCAACCTCTTCTGTGATCAGAAATCTGACTGAATAATTGGAAAATTTCAGCAATAGCTACTGAAACTCTAACCGAGTCGCCACTTGCCACTTCCACAGTTAAGAAGGAGTCGTGAATTGACTATTAGGGAAGCCAGCATTAAAACCATTACATGCCTTCCATCTTCCACACCAGCAAATCCAATGTACCATACCTGAAATGATCATGATGATGCAATGTAACTGCTGCTAACATTTGTCTAAGAAAAATTAACTCCACTGGGTCTTATTTGCCAGTGAAAGCGACAGCAGAAGTAAAAATCTCTGTCTTCCTCAGGCTTCCAAATTTGGAGCATATCTGAATAATATATCCCAAATCCCTTCTAGGTACAACCCCAGGATGCAAAAGAACCTCAAAAAACTGTGATTTTAATGGTCAGCTCAGTTGGTTCCATATTTTTCAGATTGTAAATAGTCCTGCAATAAACATACACGAAACAACATATAAAAGGTACGGACTTCGCAGTAACTTGGATGGATTTAGAGTCATTATATAATACTCAGTGATTTACCACAGAAACAAAGAAATGAGTACAATATGTCTTCACTCATAGTGGACTCTGAACTTTTACCATAATACTGTAATAAAGGGATTGGCAGTAGCCAAAAACAGCCAGGGAAACTGGGAGTGGAGGGTGGGACATAACATCAATAAGGGTAACTGACCTCAAACCCAGTGAAATAAGGACCAAAGGGAATACCAAACTTTGCCTGTGTGATGACCACTTGTATACCTAATCCTGAACTGTGCCCTACATCTTAAATAAAAAAAATAATAAAGTGTAGCTTTGAGCTTTTTGGTCTCTGTACAGGAGACTTTCCCAATAGAAGCTGGTTGAGATAGATGCTTAATACTATTTTATCATACATACCACAGTGTTTGTACAGGGCCTTAAAGGACCAATATAAATATTTCAGGATGGTGCATTTGGGAGGGGATCATAGACAGAAGAAACAAAGCTTATAACAATAAAAAATAAATAACATTTTGGGGTTTCTTTTGGAGAAGCATATATAGATTGGGTTGATGGTAGGTGGGAGAATGGACAGATTACGAATACTATTTTATAGTAATTGGGTTTGCTTTAGAGGAAATGAGGAACTGAAAAAAGTCTTTTTTTTTTTTCAAAATGTGGGGTACAGTTCCAGGAAAAAATCTTTAAAAGTCAGAAAAAAGTGCTGAATTCTGCTATAAAAACACAATTCGGCTGATATTAAAGATTAAAATAATTTTAATAAATTTTAATATTCTTCTTATGGGAATTTTGGTATATGCATGTAGGTTTACTCAATATGGTGTGTGTATGTACACTAAATGAACTCAGAAAGGAGAATCATAAGCCAATTAGAAAAATCCCTTAGAAAAATAAATTTAGAATTACTGAGTTAACCACATTCTCAGGGTTTATTTTCAAATGCTGAAACTTTATAAACTAATGTGCAATTTAAATTTTCATATTGAAATATAATATGCAGGACTTTTCACAATTATTTACTAAGAGAGATATATCTTCATACGGCATTTGGGGGGACTAGAGTTTCATGAAACAGAACTTGGCTATACAGACACAAGTCATTGAAATTCTCAATTATTTCCAGACTCCTTGGGAATCAATGTTTTTGAAATTTGGGTTAGGTCACCATTTAATTTATATTTGGATATTTTTATTCATTTTCAATGTACTTTCCTTAAGCATTTAAGAAACCAGGGAGTTCCAACTTAATTTAAGTTGGAAACTGGTCGGGAATGATAGCATGGGCAATTCAATTCATGGAGTTTTTAAAAATATCTTTTATCCATTTACTTATCCCCTCCTCATACAAGAAACATATTTTCCCAAGAAATGGTAACAATTTTTAAAATTGGAAATATTTACTTCCCCTTCTTACTATTACTTACTAGGATTAAAAAGAGAGAGTGTGTATAAGAAAAAGCTGCAAATGACTATAAGCTTAGAAACTGGACAAACGAAACTAAAATTGTAAAAACCTATTGGTGGAACTTGATCTTAATGATTTCATATTTTTAGGAATGCTAATTTTTATGTATAAAAAAGATATGGAGTTGATATTTTTGCAGATTTTAGAACAAACATTGCAGTAGGCAGAGTGGAGCAGGTTATGGATACTATATTCACAGCTAGACCAGACTTCAGACTAAACTCACCTTCAATTAAAATTAAGGGCTGAAGCCGGGCTCGGTGGCTCAGCCTGTAATCCCGCGCCTTTGGGAGGCTGAGGTGAGCAGATTGCCTGAACCCGCGGGTTCGAGACCCGCCTGGGCAGCAAGACCTCATCTCTACAATAAATCAAAAAATCAGCCTGGTAGCGCATGCCTGTAATTCCGGCTACTTGGAAGGCTGAGGCGGAAGGATCGCCGGAGCCCAGCAGGTCACAGCTGCGGTGGCCAGGAGCAGCCACTGCACTCCAGTCTGGGTGACAGAGTGAGACTCCAACTCAAAATAAATAAATAAATAAAAATAAAAATTAAATTAAATTAAGGGCTGGAGAGTTTTTAAAAGTTGGATTGAAGAGATCATAGGCAATTTTTGTTTGGTAATTGACTTTACCTCCACACCTTCAAAAAACAATAAGCTTTCTTATATTTTTATGATAGAAGGTTGTTTTACAACCTGGAGGAAGGCATTCTGCAAAAGTTAAGTTACTACTCTCTCACAGATACTAACATGTAGTGATGCTATCTTCCTTGATGATTGTATTTTGAAGAGATGGCTTCCAGGTCCTTGAAAAAGACATCCCTGATGAGAATCCTTTAAAAAGATTTACATCTCAAAAGGGTCAGTGAAAGAATTTACAATTAAAGTTTTTCTAAAGTAAATGCTCTAAGAAAAGGTAGGTTCAGGACCTTAAGTCAGGAATAAGCCTGTCTAAAGTTTATTCAAACTCAGGAGAACATGGAGAACATTAAGGCCATCTTGGGAACAGATAATCTGAATATTTTCACAATATTAAGCTTGAAACATATGCATTGCTAGATATACCAATCAGAACATATCTTCTCAGGGACTGAACTAAATCAGTTTGCTCTCTCTTCCTTCTTGAAGAATCTGTTTGCTAAAAGTCAGAGCAAGAAGGGACACATTTTTATACCCTTCTTTTGAAATTAACCTCTGGAAAAAAATTTGTTCTAAATGTTAAGAACCATCATCACCCTAAAATTACCACTAAAAACGAGAAACCACAGCATGGTAATACTAAACACTTTTCTATTTTAAGTTATTTACTCTAGCTTTGTAATTTCCTCATACCTAATTAGCCTATAGTTTCAAATAAGAATATACTTCCTGGTTGCTTACATCTTCTTTATCGGCTCTTTCCAGGCTAAATACTTTTAGGAATTCTATATCACATGTGCTCACGTACAAATCTGGTCAACCACTCCATGACATACTTTTTAAAGACTTCTGTAATTGAGTTGTACACTCACCTTTCCTAGATTTCACTGAATACACAAGGCTGTTCAGCATCTGCTGGGTGCCACTACTGGTTCCTCTAGATACTATAGTCTTTACCATGTGATCTGAGAGACCAAAAGAAACATCCCTTTATCAACTTAGATGGACTATAAGGTTAAGGAAACAAAAGTTATGTACAGCTCTACAGATCAAGGATTCTGAGTAGCTGGCGATGCAACTCCCTAAATTCTTATGGCTACTCTTGCCAAATTCCCTAATAATAGGAGCTATCAGGCAAATTCCTAACTCTGACTTATGTATAACCCAGACCACTACAAGGCAGATTGGACAAAAGACCAGCCTTACAAATATTCTTTTCTGATAAGCAACTGCAGACATTAAACCAGTTTCAACCAGCTTAAAGAGACTCCACACAAACTCTTTGTGTTCTGTAGCTCACATTTGATGCAAAAGCCAAATTCCATCTTATTTTAATGCTAATCCTGCCCCCAAGTGAACATGAAATGTATGTTACGTATATATTTACCCATTGCATATGCACTCATCTTCCCTCATAAATGTGTACAGCATCTCCCCAAAACCTATTGAATACATATGACTGTTACATGAAACAGATTCAATGAGGCATAAAACACAATCTGCCCTTCACCCTTCAAAGGGAGAGAACCTTTGGTCCACTTCAGAAACTATTTATTGCCTGTCTACAAATTGGTATCACCAATAAAGCTCTCCTTTTTATTTAGACATCCTGGTGGTCTTTTTTGGCAATAACCAGAATTCTTGATACTAATACACTGGTGTTCTCAGGGTGATGTTTCTGATGAACTGGGATTTGGGATTCTCTGTCCATTTTTTGTATAAGTTTATTTTACAAAATTAAGATGTTTGTGCTGTATATGTTCTTTATGTGTTATAGAACCTTGAAACATGTTTTTCTAGTTATTAGTGCTTCTTTTAAGGACCTAGGGAGAAGTTCATAATGGAATGGATACTATATTGACTGCATGGCTCAGCATTCCTCTCTTCTGTCTGTCCTTGAAGCTTTGTGAGTGTTATCATGCATCTGACTTTCTCTTCTTCAGGGTTGAGTTCTTTCCAAGAATTCATTTTTTGACCATTCTCAAACACATCTGGCTTACAGTTTAGTTTTAATCTGGAGTCTATAATATACCATTTTTGGAGGTATAGATTCCTTCACTCACTCACTCTTTCTCCTTCACCCTGTATTAATTGAAGAGGGTCAAATTGTGCTCTCAAAATGTGTTTTTAAATAATATATGAGTTTAAATTTTATATAAATCTTACACACTATTTTCAGAAATACTAGAACCACTGGTTATTATATGATTTGTAAGAAAGGCATGACCCACTTGGATACTTGCATTGAAAAACTGGTATTTCATCCAAAAAAGTATCGATGATATGTCAGTCTAGGAACCTGAATACACTAATGAAATAGACAAAATCCTTGTTTCCATGGATAGACCCTATATATACTCCATATGGTGTTCAAAACTAAGAAAAAAAACTAAGAAAGATTAAGAAAGAATATGGTCTTCCTAATACATGCCAATTAACTGCCTATTGCTCCTTTTGACTTATTTTCATAATTTGTAAAATAAATACAATAAAATTTTGCAGTTCTTTGTAAATAACCTTGACAGTTTCTTCACCTTGCATGGCTCCTTTTACAGAAACTGTCAATTAATCTTTGAAAAAAGCCTACAATTGTTCTGTTTTTCCTAAATAGAAATTCATAGTAAGGAGTCAAAATAGTGAGGAAATTTTCAAATCCAAGAAGCCTGGTTTCTGTTTTATATTGTGTCACTTAGCAACCATAGACCAACTACTTGACTCCTGTAAATCTGATTCCTTGTCTATAAAATACAGCTAGTAATTGCTTCTTTAAGGAGTTATTGTGGGAATTGAATATCAAAATAATTATGATCCTGCTTGATGTTGTGCCTGAGAAATAGTGAACACTTATAGTATTGACTCCAAATCTCAAAACTTAAGACTATTTGCAAATCAGACTCATGTCAAATAAACAAGACAATTGGTAAAATTTAAGTAAAAATAATCTTACCAATTTAAATTATTTTCTCTTCTTTAGCCCACCCCCACAGTTAAATTTTGAATAAAACACTTATCACATTCTGTCTTTTACATTTTGTAATCTATCTCAAGTCTCTTATATATTATAAAATTCCTAATGGTCATAAATAAATCAGGATCATCTTTATATTCTGAAGAGTGCCAGTATAAAGAACTTTGCCCAAAGCACAGAAGTAATTTTTGTGTTTTTAATTTGTGAATGTACCCTTCTAAATTTAGTTTTTTCTCAATTGTATATTTTTCAAGCAATGCCTTATTTTAGCAACATTTTAATCAAAGAATTGATCATTTTTACCTTTCAAAATATTCCCAGGATTTGTTTTATTTTTCTCAACTTAACTTTTAATTGTCAGTATTTCCAAATGCATGTAAACCTAGATCTCATTTATCTTTATATCCCCAGGTGTCTTTTAAATACATTGCTTCTGTTCTAAGGGAGAGCCAAGATAAATTATATCATATTACTATGCATGGCAGAGCAACAGAGCACCACTGGGCCCAATTCACTCAATTTTTACATGTCTTTTATGATTTTACACACATATAAGCAGAGAATTTATACATTCAGAAAGAGTTATGTATCCCACGCATGTAAATTATCTATCCTTTTTAAAATAGAGCACAGGATTTGCCACATGCAGCCTCATCAACCACATATCTCAGGATAAAGAAACCACCAAGGAGATCAAGTTGGCAAGATTTTCATTTCAATAAGTAAAAACACTCATAGGAAAGAAATTCTAAAAATTTCCAAATATGCCAGATGCATATTAGAAGAGTTAGGAGAAATCATAAGCAGTGACTCCCTTAAGCCCCATTACATATCCATTTAGCTAAACTAGAAACCTTTCCATGAAAAAGAGGCAATCAGATCTAGAAAGCTATTTTATTCACAATCTTCCTCCTGACTCAGAAAGGCATTTCAGCAAGTTCTTTAATATTTCTATTCCTCTCTTATTACTTCCAGAAAGTCAGGATTGACAATCAGATATTTTTTTAAAACCAGAAAAACAGTGGAGAAGAAAGTGTCTTTTAGTTCCCATGTAAAAAGTCAGTGACTAAAACAGTTAATCATTGATAAGAAAATAATAGCATGCAAATCAGATCTCTTGAATTCTCCCTCTGAAAGACTTGAGGATTTCAGTACTTTCAACACCTAAGTAAGTTGATATCTCAAAATGCATTAGCAAAGGTATGATTACTAAGATTGGCATAGTTGGTTGTCTTAAAGTTTCTTTTATTGTTTTCAATTATTTTTATATATTGACTATAGAAAACCAATCTTCTCACAATAGCAGCAACAGCAAAAGGGGGTGGGGAAGTTATTTTTTAGAGAGGAGAGAATTGAGGCTTTTTATTAGAGTTCTTGGTTTTATCATGATAGTTTATTACAACTGAATATCAGACCAGGGAATAACAAAATAAGAGATTATATTTATTTTCTAATTTAGAGAAATCTGAAAATTGGATAAGAGAAGACTA
Source organism: Carlito syrichta (assembly GCF_000164805.1). Lineage (NCBI taxonomy): Eukaryota > Metazoa > Chordata > Mammalia > Primates > Tarsiidae > Carlito > Carlito syrichta. The sequence continues at coordinate 20,288 of NW_007091875.1, forward strand.
TGATGTCAGTGCCGAGAAAATGGTCTTGCTATTGTTTGAGTAGCTGCTGCTTTTTCAGGGAAATCACAAAGACATGACTAATTAGTATAAGTAACCAATATTTATACACTGACATCATTGTGTTCTTAAATCCTCATTACCCATTGGGTAGGTTTCATTATTATCCTGATTTTCCAGATTAAAGATTGAAACCTCGGAAAAGTTAAAAGTCACACACTACATTATTTTTATATCTATAACTCAGTTATTTGATAGCATAATAACAAGTCATTTCTAAATTTATACAATAGCATTTAAAAATTAATTAAAGAATAAAATTCTAAGTCATTTTTAAGGGTCATTATTAAGGAAATATCAAAATATATGTAGCAAATATACTGAGCTGCTGCTTTTGTGAAAATATGTGAGCCAGTCTACCCAAACACAACAAAGATGCAGGTTTAAAAAAAGGCAAACTAGGGTCAGGCTCGGTGTCTCGGCCTGTAACCCCAGCACTTTGGGATACTGAGGCAAGTGGATTGCCTGAGCCCATGTGTTAGAGACCAGCCCGGGCAATTTGGCCAGACCTTGTCTCTACAATAAAAGCCGGGTGTGGTAGTGTGCACCTGTAGTTCTGGCTACTTGGAAGACTGAGATGGAAGGATCACCGGAGCCCAACAGGTCAATGCTGGGTGGTTGTGAGTGTGCCATGGCACTCCAGCCTGGGCGACAAAGTGAGGCTCCAACTCAAAAAAAAAAAAAAGAAAAGGACAAACGAATAAAAAAAAAACCTAGAGAAATTAACGTTAAAAAATGCCCAGAGTATTACATTAATAATACATTTAATTCAGTCCTTTGTTTTCTTTTTTTCATAATCAATATTTTTTATTATGGTTTTGTGGGGTAGAGTTAAGGGTTAGGTGTACAATTATGTTTCATTCAGGCACCCTGTTGATAAGAGGTGTTTCCCCAACCTCAGACAGATATTTACTACGGTTAATCCCATCTCCCTCCCCCCCCATAGTTTCCCAGTACCGTCAGTCATTTTCTTATACTATTACATTGGATGTTCAAGGTCCATTATATGAGTGAGAACATGGGATACTCAGATCTTTGTTTCTGTGAGAGGTCACTCAGTATTATAGACTCTAGTTCCATCCAGGTTGCTGCAAAATTCATGATTTTATTCTTTTTTATGGCTACGTAGCATTCTATTGTGTATATGTACCACATTTTTTTAATCCAGTCCTCTTTTGATGGGCAGCATGGTTGTTTGCAGGTTCTTGCTGTTGTGAACAACGCTGCGATAAACATACATGTGCAGGTATCTTTTTTATAGAGTGATTTGAGTTCTTCAGGATATATTCCCAGTAGGGGGATTGTGGGGTCATATGGGAGGTTGATATTTAGAGCTTTTAGGAATCGCCACACTGCTTTCCCCAGAGGTTGCACTAGTTTCCTCTCCCACCAACAGTGTAGAAGTGTTCCCTTTTCACCACACCCTCTCCAGCAGCTGTTATTTTTTGACTTCTTGATAATTGCCATTCTGACTGGAGTAAAGTAGTATCTCAGTGTGGTTTTGATTTGCATCTCCCTGATGATTAGTGAGGATGAATATTCCTTCATGTGTTTGTTGGCTGCTCGGATGTCCTCTTTTGTGAAGTGTCTGTTCATATCTTTTGCCCATTTTACAATGGGATTGTTTGGTTTTTTTCTTTTCAGCACGATTGAGACCCTTGTGGATCCAGGATGTTAAGCCTTTGTCAGACCTGGTGTTGGCAAATACTTTTTCTCAGTCTGTAGGTTGTCTCCCTGCTCTCTTGATGGTTTCTTTGGGCTTGAAGAAGCTTGTCAGTTTAATAAGGTCCCACTTGTCTATCGTCTCTCTTATGACCTGTGGGTTTCGGGTTTTGTTCAGGAATTGGATGTCAGTTCCGATTTCCATGAGAGCATTTCCTTCATTTTCTAAGGTTGTTATGGTTTGAGATTTTACATTTAGGTCTCTGATCCATTTGGAGTTAACCTTTGTGCATG
>NW_007091876.1:0-676 GCF_000164805.1 Carlito syrichta
TAATAAGTGAGAACACATGGAAGTCTCTTCTTCAATTCTATGATAAATCACTGAAAGTGACTTACTTCATATCCATCAAACGTTCTGCAAAATCCCTTTAGCTGTCCTTTTTAATGGCTGCATAATATTCCACTGTCTATATACCACATTCATTTTATCCATTCCAGCTTTGAAGGGCAATATGGTTGGTACCATGTTTTTTGCAATTGTGATTCGAGCTGAAAAAAACATACTGGTGCAGGTATCTTTTTGGTAAAATGATTTGAGTTCCTCCAGGTATATTCTCTACATGGCAATTACTGAGTCACATGTTAGGTCAATATCTTGTCCCTTTACAAAGCGCCACACTGTTTTCCAAAGATGTTGCTCTACTTTCCAGTACATATTCACTGTACAAGCATTTATTTCTTCCCAAACTCTGACCTGCATCTGTTATTGTTTGTTTTATTAATGAAGACCTATCTTACAGGGTTATGTTGTATTTCAAAGTGATTTCATTTGCATTTCTTCGATGATGAGTGAGGCTGACCAATTTTCATGTGTCTGTCTGCTGCCCGTATCTCTTCTTATAAAAAGTGTCTGATCACGTATTTTGCACACTTTTCAAAGGGGATGTTTTTCTTATTTTTCTGAGTGTTTGAGCTTTTTGTAATTCCTAGATGTTATGCCTTTTTAC
>NW_007091877.1:0-524 GCF_000164805.1 Carlito syrichta
TTCGGTTTCTCTTTCTGCCTCAGGAAGCCCAATTATTCTTAGGTTTGGTCTCTTGAAGTGATCATTCATCTCTTGCAGGTTTTGTTCTGTCTTTTTGAGCTTCTTTTCTATGCTTTTGACAGTTTGGGTTAGTTCTGTGTTTTGGTCTTCGAGCTCTGAGATTCTTTCTTCGGCTTGGCTGATTCTGCTTTCCATGCTTATTAGTCTGTTGTTCATTTCCATCACAGTATTCTTTATTGCTGTCATTTCTGACAACAGCTCCTTCCTATTTTCCTCTTGTCTCTCCTCGATTTTTTTAATTCTCTCCATTAATGTCTTGATGTCTGGGTTTGTTGCATGTAGCCAGTCATTCTGGGGACTCTTCATTGTCTGTGTTCCAGAATCTGTTTTCTCATTGTCTGATCTCCCAGGGGTCTGTGTAAGACCTAAATTCTTCTTTTGGTTTTTCTTCATTTGTGCGGTTTTTCCCCCTCCTTACTTTTTCCTTCCCTCCACGTCACCGTCTTCTTTAATTCTGTTATTCA
>NW_007091878.1:0-539 GCF_000164805.1 Carlito syrichta
GGAGTCTCACTTTGTTGCCCAGGCTGGAGTGCAGTGGCATGCTCACAGCCACTGCAGCCTCGGCCCACTGGGCTCAAGCAATCCTTCTGCCTCAGCCTTCCAAGTAGCTGGAACTACTTGGAACTACTTCCAAGTAGCTGGAACTACTTGGAACTACTTCCAAGTAGCTGGAACTACTTGGAACTACTTCCAAGTAGCTGGAACTACTTGGAACTACTTCCAAGTAGCTGGAACTACTTGGAACTACTTGGAACTACTTCCAAGTAGCGGGAACTACTTGGAACTACTTCCAAGTAGCGGGAACTACTTGGAACTACTTCCAAGTAGCGGGAACTACTTGGAACTACTTCCAAGTAGCGGGAACTACTTGGAACTACTTCCAAGTAGCGGGAACTACTTGGAACTACTTCCAAGTAGCGGGAACTACTTGGAACTACTTCCAAGTAGCGGGAACTACTTGGAACTACTTCCAAGTAGCGGGAACTACTTGGAACTACTTCCAAGTAGCGGGAACTACTTGGAACTACTTCCAAGTAGCG
>NW_007091879.1:0-564 GCF_000164805.1 Carlito syrichta
ACAAAAATTTTTTAAAAAGTCATTGTCTGATTATTCCAGAATGTGGGTCATTTCAGCTTGGCATCTGTTTATTTTATTGTCTTCTCTTGAAATTTAGTTACTCTTTTTCTTGGTTGTCAGTATATTAATTTTGGATTATATTATAAACATTTAGAATATTGTGCTTGAGACTCTAGGTCCTGTTAAATTTCTGTAGAGAACATCAATTTGCCTGTTTGAGCAGGTAATCACCTCATGAGGTCTAGATTGTAAGGTCCGTTTTGCCTTCTGTGGACAGTGGCTTTCAACATCAGTTTAGTTCTCAATGCTTTTGCTATGCTGTTTGGGCCTGCTCACCACAAGGGAAACTGAGGACCTGGCCCTAAACTTGAGTGGAGTCTCATGTATGCCTTCTCTTCTTGAAGATTTTGATGTGCTCCTTTTGGGTGTGTTCTGTACAAGAGAGAGAGTCAAGAGTGATACACAGAACTTGAATTCAGAATATCTCTCTTCTGAATTGATCCCTCCCTTTCTGGATTCCTAAATTCCCCTTTGCCAGTTCCTTGTTTTATTTCAAAGATGTGA
>NW_007091880.1:0-538 GCF_000164805.1 Carlito syrichta
CAAACAACAGTTAAACATATATCTTTCCCTCAACTGCACCGATGAGAAACTGAAGCTTAAACATGACAGTGTATTCAAGATATATTGCTAAATCTGTTTTAAGAACACCACTTGTCTATTGACACTAATCTCATGTTGTTGATATTTTTTCACTCTGCCTGCTTAAAATAAATATTCATGCCTAAGAAATGAACACTTACATCTAATGAAAAGACATATGTCTAAGAATGAAAGCAATTATACTAAGGTGACTTATTTGAGAGCACTGTCAAATGACTCTAGTAATAAACATGCTTGATTACCAAAACTAAGCAGAGGCCGTTCATAATCATAAAGAGCAACATATGCTAATTCTTTAAAAATACTTGCTTTATTAATTTGTTAGTCTAAGAATAAACTCTGCATCAGTTTAAGGAAATATAAAAAGATTATCTCAACTTTTTCTTTTATGAAAAAATGGATTTAGAGAACATGCTGAAATTATCCCTAGGGGAAAATTTTACCCATGCCATTTGCATAATTCTATCCAGGTGTATTG
>NW_007091881.1:0-675 GCF_000164805.1 Carlito syrichta
ATTCTCAGTATGTGACCTCTGTGTGTGAAAGGACATTTAGAGATCATAGAGATGGAATATTGATCATCCCTCTGTCCACGTGTGACTTCCAAGCCTTGGAAGCTCCATTTTCTCAAGCGCTGTTTGCAATTGGTTTGTTAGCTGACAGCATCTGAGTGGCCACTTGAGGGATTTTGGTGAAACATGGGAAAAGTACTACTTCTAAAAGGAGTGAGTGCTCCCATCTGATTCCAGTTATGACCAGTATCAGATGTAACTGTCTGCATGGAAATCCAGTTCCAGGTCCATGTGGTTCTTGTGGTCTGACAATTAAGTTCGCGACTAGGCCACCATGCACTTACCTTGACAGCCCTTGTACAAACAACCTGGCAAGGTTTCATAACCTTGGTGTATCAGTGTCTCACAGCTGTGTTCGTGTCAGCCTGTGGCTGTGTCTTGCTGAGTGAGGGGCGTTCATTATTGTAGCACACTTTGGTATGCCATCGTGAAATTGTGAGAGTGACAAACAAAAATTTAGTTTCTTATTAAACTTGGCAGGAATGGAAGTGAAATCAGTGCCATGTTAGTCCAATTTCATGGGGATAATTCCGTGAAAAAAATCGCAGTGTACACATGGATTAAAATCTTTTCTCAAGGGACAGAAAGCATCACTGATGAAGAGAGGGCAGATGGCCA
>NW_007091882.1:0-789 GCF_000164805.1 Carlito syrichta
ATCCATGAGCATGGGATATTTTTCCACTTGTTCGTGTCAGCTTTGATTTCTTTGAGCAGTGTTTTGTAATTTTCATTATAAAGGTCTTTCACGTCTCTGGTTAGGAAGATGCCAAGGTATTTCATTTTTTTTGTGGCTATTGTGAATGGAATTGTGTTTTTTATTTGGGTTTCTGTTTGTTTATTATTGGTGTAGAGAAATGCGATTGTCTTTTGTATATTTATTTTGTATCCTGAGACTTTGCCAAAGGCCTTTATCAATGTAAGGAGGCCTTTGACAGATTCTCTTGGGTTTTCGAGGTACACCATCATATCATCTGCATAGAGAGATAACTTGACTGCCTCTTTTCCTATTTGAATACCTCTGATTGCCTCCTCTTTGATTGCTCTAGCCAGAACTTCCAATACTATGTTGAACAGGAGGGGAGAGAGTGGGCATCCTTGTCTAGTTCCAGTTTTCAGGGGAATTGGTTCTAATTTTTGTCCATTTAGGAGTATGCTGGCTGTGGGTTTCTTATAGATGGCTTTTACTATTTTGAGGTATGTTCCCCGTATGCCTAGATGTTCAAGGGTTTTTATCAAGAAGGGGTGCTGGATTTTATCAAAAGCTTTTTCTGCATCTAATGATATGATCATGTGGTTTTTGTTTTGACATCTGTTGATGTATTTAATTACATTTATGGTTTTACGAATGGTGAACCAGACTTGCATGCCAGGAATGAAGCCTACTTGGTCATGGTGGATGATTTTTGAGATGTATTGCTGAATCCGGTTTGCTAGGATCTTGTTG
>NW_007091883.1:0-718 GCF_000164805.1 Carlito syrichta
CACTGCACTACAGTCTGGGCAACAGAGTGAGACTCCAACTCCAAAAATAAATAAATAAATAAATAAATAAATAAATAAATAAATAAATAAATTATATATCATTGTCAAAGATGACTAAATACTATATGCCACAATGAAAAAATGTCTGATGTCCAACTCTACAGTGTTATAATAATAAAAATGATTACAATAACAATATAACTTCAATTTGTTGAGTATTATCTGTGTGCCCAAGACTTATCTAAAATACTCTTCATTTATTTCTTATATCAGCACAGTGAGGTGAATTTTATTGGCTGTTTTACATCTGAAGCAACTGAGATTCAGAGAGGTTTAGAAATTTGACCAATATCACACAGTTAGAAAGCTGTATATTCTAGATTCCTCTGAATTCCAGGTCCAACTTTCAAGAATTTGCTAACATCTGTACTATTTTCTTTCTCCTCTTACTTGATGACATCATTCATTTGTTTAGCACAGTAATGGGCATTGCATCCTTGTCTCTCACTGTGGTCCTGCCCTGGATTATGATGTCTCCTATAAGTAAATCTGTTTCCCCCACCCATTCTGCTCAACCTTAAGGAACACCATGTGTGTCTGTGTGCTTATACAAAACATCTTTCAGATCTTCTCCCAAATTGTATATTCTGAAAATATTATGTGTTTGTTTCATGATACCTTTGGCAGGAAAAAGTTAAGGTCTCCAAAGCGGCTTTTC
>NW_007091884.1:0-818 GCF_000164805.1 Carlito syrichta
GAAATTCTACCAAGCACCTTCTCGGACCACGGTGGAATAAAAATAAACATTGACACCAACAAAGTCCCCCCAAAACCCACAAAGACATGAATACTCAACAGCATGATGCTAAACGACTCCTGGGTCAATGATGAAATCAAAACAGAGATCAAAAGATACCTGGAAACAATGAAAATGAAGAAACATCTTACCAAAATCTCTGGAATGCCTTAAAAGCTGTAATAAGAGGGGAATTTATATCCCTACAAACACACATGAGGAAAATGGAAGGAACAGAAATTAACAACCTAACAAGCCACCTAAAGAAGCTGGAAAAGCAAGACCACAAAAACCCTAATTTCAGCAGAAGAATCCAGATCACCAAAATAAAAGCCCAAATCCAGGACATAGAAGACAAAAAGATAATAGAAAAAATCAATGAAACAAAAAGCTGGTTCTTCGAAAGAATAAACAAGATTGATGGTCCCCTAGCTAGACTGACCAAGAAAAAACGAGAAAAAAACCAAGTAAGCACAATCAGAAACACAAAAGATGAAGTCACATCTGACCCTGAAGAAATACAAAAGATCATTAGCGACTACTACATACACTTGTATGGAAACAAACTTGAAAACCTTGAGGAAATGGAGGACTTTCTGACATCACACAACCTACCTAAGTTGGAGCAAGAAGAAATTGAGACCCTAAATACACCAATAACAATCAAGGAAATCGACTACATAATAAGAAAACTTCCTACAAAAAAACGCCGTGTACCAGATGGCTTTCCAGCAGAATTCTACAGACATTTAACGAGGAGCTGATACCAATCCTACTGA
>NW_007091885.1:0-792 GCF_000164805.1 Carlito syrichta
ATAATTCAAACCCAGGTCACATTTGGGAGCCTTTTATATGGTACAAGCTTCTTTATAAGATTTAAAAGAATATTTGTAGAATTAGTATATACTTATGGAGAGCTGTTTTCAGCTTTTCAATGGTATAGATGATTGTCAAGAGTGACCCAGCACAGAGTTTGGGCTGGGCCACATTCCTGAGAGCCCAGCACGTACTTTGGACTGGGCTGCATTCTTTTAGGCCGGTTTTAGCTACAGTTAGTGTAAGGTCTTTTTTCTACCTGTTATAGAAATTGAACTTATTTTATTCATAGAAGGTATTATAGAATAGGTCATGCTACAAATCATGTTAGTTCAAACATAATCAATCATAACATTTTTAGGTTTAATAAGAATATAGTTAACTTTAGAACTGTCATTGTCTCCACTTTCTACTGTCGAAGTTTTGGCCTTAGTACATTTACAGTTTACATTTAGGTTTTAGAAGATTTGCCACTACTAATCAGCTTTATATATTAGAATTAAGAATTGGAAAACTTTCACAGAAATTAGGATAGATATATAGGACTTTGGAATAGCCATTTTGTTAAGAGATTGTAGTCTATTGTTCCAAAAGGTGGCCCACCGTGGACCTTAGACTGGGCCACATCCTGTAGGGCCCAGTGTGATCTTTGGACTGGGCCATATTCTTTAGGAAATTGGCTTAAGCTATAATTAAAAGCTTCCATAGCATTGTGTAAATAGCAAAGTTTAAGATAGTCATCATGGGTTTTGTGTGAGCTCTAGAAGTTATTGATTATCAGAGCATCATTA
>NW_007091886.1:0-574 GCF_000164805.1 Carlito syrichta
CATCACTGGGCGTACACCGTCACCACCATGGATGCAGATCTTTCTTCATGATGCCTTCATGGGCAGGGCCCAGTGGGGCACAGTGGCTGGGGCAACCCCAGGAACCAAGGCTTTTCTGAGTCTCTTTGGGTCTGATTGGTCCAGCAGCTGACCATGCAGAAGAGTACCCAACATCATTGTTACTGCGGACGGTAATAGTTGCAACTGCCATGAGAGGAAAGGCCCGGCTTGGGACATTTGTTCCTACCCTTCCTTAGTGGGTCTTGTTATGTCTCCAGAAGCAACATTCCTCCTGGTGACCTTTCAGCCATCACTGGATTAATTGTGTTTCCAGGGAGGTTCTGGGTTCTGCTCTCTCTTCCCCCCGTTGTTGGTATCATGACACCGTGGGAAGCACTTAGGACATTTTCCTGGCTAACTGAACTTTAGAAATCCTGAGTGTGAGCTGGGATCTTTGGAAAGGGCTCCTCCCTTCAGGGCTTCCCAGTCTGCTTCAAGAAACAAAGTAGGCTTGTCATCTTTCCAGGACTTTGGAGCTTATATGACCAGGACTGACAATCAGGTTTGCAAACTC
>NW_007091887.1:0-16487 GCF_000164805.1 Carlito syrichta
CTTGACATCTTCCTAACCAGAGACGTGAAAGACCTTTACAATGAAAACTACAAAACACTGCTCAAAGAAATCAAAGATAACACAAATAATTGGAAAAATATCCCATGTTCATGGATTGGAAGAATCAACATTGTGAAGATGTTCATCTTACCTAAGGCAATCTACAAATTCAATGCAATACCCATCAAATTACCAGCAACATTCTTCTCAGACCTAGACAAAACAGCACAGGAATTCATATGGAAACACAAACGTCCAAGAATAGTCAGAACAATCCTCAGCAAAAAAAAAAAAAAAAAAAGCAGGTGGAATCACATTATCAGACTTCAAGTTTTACTATAAAGCTACAATCATCAAAACAGCTTGGTATTGGTATAGGAACAGGCATATAGATCAATGGAGTAGAATTGAGATTCCAGAAGCAAAACCTCAATTTCTCAACCAACTCATCTTTGACAAAGCCTCCACCACCTATCACTAGGGAGAGGAGAACCTATTCAGTAAATGGTGCTGGGAAAACTGGTTGACCACATGCCGAAGATTGAAACGGGACCCCCCATCTATCCCCATACACAAAAATTAACTCCAAATGGATCAGAGACCTAAATGTAAAACCTCAAACCATAAGAACCTTAGAAAATGAAGGACATACCCTCATGGAAATCGGAACTGGCATCCAATTCCTGGACAAAACCTGAAACCCACAGGTAATAAGAGAGAAGATAGACAAGTGGGACCTCATTAAACTGACAAGCTTCTGCAAAGACAAAGAAGCCATCAAGAGAGCAGGGAGACAACCTACAGACTGGGAAAAAGTATTTGCCAACACCAGGTCTGACAAAAGCTTAACATCTTGAATCTACAAGGAACTCAAATGTGCTGAAAAGAAAAAAACAAACAACCCCATTATAAAATGGGCAAAAGACATGAACAGACACTTCACAAAGGAAGACATCCAAGCAATCAACAGACACATGAAGAAATGTTCAGCCTCACTAATCATCAGGGAGATGCAAATCAAAACCACACTGAGATACCACCTAACTCCAGTCAGAACGGCAATTATCAACAACTCAAAAAATAACAGCTGCTGGAGAGGGTGTGGTGAAAAGGGAACACTTCTGCACTGTTGGTGGGAGTGTAAACTAGTGCAACCTCTGTGGAAAGCAGTGTGGCGATTCCTAAAAGCTCTAAAAATTGACCTTCCATATGACCCTGCAATCCCCCTACTGGGAATATACCCTGAAGAACACAAATCACTCTATAAAAAAGATACCTGCACACGTATGTTTATCGCAGCATTGTTCACAATAGCAAGAACCTGGAAGCAACCATGCTGTCCATCAAAAGAGGACTGGATTAAAAAAATGTGGTACATACACACAATGGAATACTACGCAGCCATAAAAAAGAACAAAATCATGAATTTCGCAGCAACCTGGATGAACTAGAGTCTATAATACTGAATGACTTCTCACAGAAACAAAGACCTGAGTATCACATGTTCTTACTCATATAATGGACCTTGAACATCCAATGTAATACTATAAGAAAATGACTGACAGTAGTGGGAAACTGTGGGGGAGGAGATGGGATTAATGGTAGCAAATATCCATCTGGGGACAGGGAAACACCTCTTATCAACAAGGTGCCTGAGTGAAACATATTTGTATACCTAACCTTTAACTGTACCCCATAATATCATAATAAAAAATATTGAGTATAAAAAAAAGAATGTCCTCAATAGCATGTTAGAAACAACCCAAATGCTCGTCACAACTAGCATGGCTAAATACATTGGAGCTCATAAAAAGGAATACCATGCAGCCACGAGCGTGAAAAAACTATTGCTGCATCCACAACATGGATTAACCCAACCATCACTAATCTAATGGTGAGCAAAAGTAGTCAGACACAAGAGAGTATCAACTCCATGATTCCATTTAGATAAAGATCAAAACAGGTAATAGTAGTCTGTGGCACTCAAGTCCGGGTAGTGGCTACCTTGGGAGACAGTGACTGGGAGGGAAGTGATGGGGGATTCTCAGGGCTAATATTCTTTCCCTGATGGCCGATGGTCCCCCCTGCCAGGAATGTTCACATGTGAAAATTAAGTGAGTTCTACATTTATGATTTGTGCACTCATTAAGCTGGGAGAGAGAGAATTAAGAGACAGGCAAATGCAATATATGAACTTAGTGGGTTTGGATTAGAATTCTAAAAGACACAGTCCTAAAGACCATAATCCCAAGTGTTGAGGTCAAAATCCTTAAAATGTAAATTCCAAAAGATCAAAATCCCCAAACAGAAGATGGGAACATTTAATAGGGAATGCTATGTTGGTATATCACAGAAAAATTTCAAAAGTAGCAGTGCTCCATAGAAAATGAACATAAACATCATACTCTCTGAGTACATTCATGACCTAAAAGAAAAAAGAAAACAGCTGTCTATTATGATGCAAGACTTCAAAATATAGTTAATGATTGTGAAATTCAGCCAGCCTTTAAGTACTGTCTCTGTGCAATTTCCCATAGTCTATTCCTGCAATGAACTTTTTCTTTTGTCATTTTTTTTGGTTTTTTAATGTTTAAAAATTTTTTTTCACTATGTTCAATTGTCGGCATTAGTTTTTACAACTCACTTTAGACTGGGGGTATAAGTTGTATAGAGACTTTTAGAGAGTTCTTATTGCTTTTATACATTTTTTCTCAAATTTGACTCCACAAAAGTACACTATCACAATGTTGACATTGCATGTAAATATTTTGTGTGTGTTCTAAAAATTTTGATAGTTCCTCACTAAATGAAGAAATGTCACATTGCCTGGTTCTCTGAATTTATGTTTGGTTTTCTTTTTTTGACGAAAACATATATATCACCCTCCAAAGTTTTCTTGCATTTTTTCTGTTTTTACAAATTTCCACAGACTTTATTTTAGACAGTTTTCAATTTGCAGAAAAATTGCAAAGCTAGTCCAGAAAGTGTCCCCAGTTCCCCTACTATCAACATGGAAGGTTAGTGTGGTCCATGTGTTACAATTAATTATCTAATTGGAGACATTATTATGAACTAACATTCATACTTTACTCAGATTTCCTTAGTTCTTACCTAATATTCTTTCCTGCTATTCCATCCAGGATACCACAATCCATTCAGTTTTAATGTCTTCTTAGGCTCCTCTTGGCTGAGACGCTTTCCTTTAAAGGTTTGAAACAGCCTAGAGTTATCTACTTGCCACCTGAAAACCTCTCTGGTGCCTATAATATTTTCAACGTCCCTTTCTCCATTTCCCTCCTGGAAAGCAGCCAGAAAAAGTAAATCCCCAAGACGGGAATATATGTACATACTGCACTGGAAGTCGCCTCCCAGCGGTGTGGGTAAGACTCTAACAGGTTAATTTTTATGGCTGCACCTTTTCTATGCTTGAACCTCAGTGATCTGCCAGTTTCTCCATTGGTAAAATAGCGATAATAACAGTATGACTTCAGAGCACTGGTATAAGATTGTAGTAGTTTCCTGGGTTTGCCATAACAACATACTCTACCACAAACTGAGTGGCTTATGAGCAACAGAAATATATTCTCTCACAGTGCTGGAGGTTGAAAGCCCTACATCAAGGTGTTTGCAGGGCGGTGGTCTCTCTGAAGGCTCTAGGGGAAGATCCTTCCTTGCCTATTCCAGTTTCTCAGGTAGCCCCAGATGTTCCTTGGTTTGTGGCAACACCACTTGAGTCTCTGCCTCCAATATCGCATGGCTGTCTTCCCTCTGTGTCTGGGTCCAATTCCTTCTTTTTTCTTTTTATTTGTTCCTTTCCTTTCCATTTATTTATTTGCTTGTTTGTTTGCTTTTATTTTAAAGATGTGGGGTACAATTCAGGATGAGGTATACAAGTGGTCATTGGATAAGCAAAGTTTAGGCCTCCCTTTGGTCCCCACTTTGCCTGATTTGAGATCAGGTACCCTTATTGATGTTATGTGTTCCTCCGTCCCCTGGTAGTATCCCTTTCTTATAATATTATGGTAAATATTCAGGGTCCGCTTATGAGTGAGAACACGTGGTACTCAGTTTTTCATTTTTGTTATAGATCAATGAGTATTATAGACTCTGAATACATCCAAGATGCTGCAAAGTCCATAATTTTGTTCTTGTTTATGGCTGCATAATATTCCATCATGTATATGTACCACATTTTTGTATCCAGTCCAGTTAGATGGGCAGCATGGTTGGTTCCATGTTTTTGCTGTTGTGAATAGTGCTGCAATAAACATTCATGTGCAGGTATCTTTTTTGTAGAATGATTTTAATTCCTCCAGGTATATTCCCAGTAGGGAGATTGCTGGGTCATATGGAATGTTAAATTAGAGTTCTTTTAGAAATAGTCACACTGTTTTCCATAGAGATTGAACTAGTTTGCATTCCTACCAGCAGTGTAGAAGCATTCCTTTTTTTCCGCATCCTCACCAGCTTCTGTTATTTTTTGTTTTATTAATGATGACCATTCTTACTGGGGTTAAGTGGTATCTCAATGTGGTTTTGATATGCATTTCTCTGCTGATTAGTGAGGCTGAGCACTTTTTCATGTGTCTGTTGGCAGCCCATATATCTTCTTTTGAGAAGTGTTTATTTATGTATTTTGCCCACTTTTTAATAGGGCTGTTTGTTTTTACCCTTTCAGCATGTTTGAGTTCCTTGTAGATCTTATATGTTAGACCTTTGTCAGTTATACAGTTGACAAATATTTTTCCCATTTTGTGGGCTTTCTCCCCACTGTCTTGATGGTTTCTTTTGCTTTGCAGAAGCTTTTCAGTTTAATGAGGTCCCACTTGTCTATCTTATCTCTTATGGCATGAACATCTGGGGTTTTGATCAGGAATTTTTTGCCTACTCCGGTTCTCATAAGGGTGTCTCCTGCATTTTCTAAGATTCTTATAGGTTGAGGCTTTACATTTAGGCCTTTAATCTATTTAGAGCTGATTTTTGTGTATGGTGATAGGTAAGGGTTGTGTATTAATCTTCTGCATGTGGTCAGCCAGTTTTCCCAGCACCATTTATTGAATAGTTTCTCCTCTCTCCAGGGGTTACTGATGGAGGATTTGTCAAAGATGAATTGGTTGAGAAATTGTGGTTCTGCTTTCAGAATCTCTGTCCTGTTCCATTGGTCTATATGCCTGTTCTTATAACAATACCAGCCTGTTTTGATTATTGTAACCTTATAGTAAAGTTTAAAGATGGAAGTGTTACACCTTTCCCTTTGTTTCTTTTGTTGAGGATTGTTTTGGCTATTTGTGGCCATTTATGTTTCCATATGAATGTCTGTATTGTCATTTCCGGGTCTGAGAAGAATGATGTTGGTAATTTAATGGGTACTGCATTGAATCTGTAGATTGCCTTTGGTAGTATGGACATCTCAGCAGTGTTGATTCTTCCTACCCATGAGCATGGAATATTTTTCCATTTGTTTGTGTCTGATTTCTTTTAGCAGTGTTTTGTAGTTTTTGTTGTATAGGTCTTTCACTTCTCTGGTTAGAAATATCAAGGTATTTCATTTTTTGGTGGTTATTGTGAATGTGATTGTGCTTTTTATTTGGTTCTCTGCGTATTTGCTGTTGGCATATAAAAGTACGACTGTTTTTTGCACACTTATTTTGTACCCTGAGACTTTTTCAAAGTCCTTTATCAGTGCAAGCAAATTTTTGACAGATTCTCTTGGATTTTTGAGGTATAGGATCATATCGTCAGCAAAGAGGGATAACTTCACTTCCTCTTTTCCTGTTTGAATACCCCTAATTTCCTTCTCTTATCTAGTTGCTCTAGCTAGGACTGCCAACACTATGTTGAACAGAAAGGGTGAGAGTGGGCAGCCCTTTCTTGGTCCAGTTTTCAGGGGAAATACTTCTAGTTTCTGTCCCTCTAGGAATGTGCTGGCTGTGAGTTTATTGTACACGATGCTTACTATTTTGAGGTGTGTTCCTTCTATGCCTAGGTGTTCAAGGACTTTTATCAAGAAAGGATGCTGGATTTTATCAAAAACTTTTTCTGCGTCTAATGATATAACCATGTGGTCCTTGCTTTTACATCTGTTGGTGTATTAAATTACATTTATGGTCTTGCAAGATGTTGAACCAGCCCTGCATTCTGGGATTGTAGCCTACTTGGTCATGGTGGATGATTTTTGAGATGTTGTTGGATGCAACTTGCTAGAATCTTGTTGAGAAGTATTTTCATCTATGCTCATCAGGGTTATTGGCCTGTAGTTCTCTCTCTCTCTCTTTTTTTGGTAGGATCTTTATACAGTTTGGGTATCATTGTGATGTTAGCTTCATAAAATGATTGGGGGAGAATTCTCTCTTTTTCAATTGCCTGGAATACTTGCAATAGGACTAGTATTGTCTCCTCCTTGTATGTTTGTAGAATTGTGCTGGAAAGTCGTGTGGTCTAGGGCTTTTTGTTGTAGGTAGCTTTCTTATGATGGAGTTAACTTCCAGGGTTGCTGTTGGTCTATTTAGTGTCTCATTGTCTTCTTGTTTCAACCTTGGAAAGTTGTGTGTGATGTCAGAAAATCCTCCATTTCATTTAGGTTATCAAGTTTGTTTCCATACAGGTGTGCATAGTAATCTCCAATTAACTTTTGTATTTTTTCAGGGTCAGTTGTGATTTGATCTTTTCCATTTCTGATTGTGTTTATTTGGGCTTTTTCTCTCTTTTTCTTGGTCATTCTGGCTAGGGGTCCATCAATCTTGTGTCTCCTTTCAAAGAACCCGTTTTTTGTTTTGCCGATTTTTTTCTATGATATTTTTGTCTTCTATGTCCTGTATTTGCTCTTTTACTTTGGTTATATGGATTCTTCTGCTAAAGATAGGGTTTTGGTGGTCTGGTCTTTCCAGCTCCCTTAGGTGATTTGTTAGGCTGTTAACTTGTTATCTTTCCATTTTCTTGATATATGTTCATAGGGATATAAAACCCCCTCTTAGAACTTCTTTCATGGCATCCTAAAGATTTTGGCACGATGTTTCTTAATTTTCATTTGCTTCCAGGAATATTTTTATTTCTCTTTTGATTTCTGTGTTGACCTAAGAGTTATTCAGTGTCATGCTGTTTAGTGCCCATGTCTTTGTGTGTTTTGGGGGATTTTGTTGGTGTTGATATTTATTTTTATTCCACAGTGGTCTGAGAAGGTGCATGGCAGTATGTTGATCTTAGGAAGTTTGTTTAAGCTTGATTTATGGCGGAAGATATGATTGATCTTGGAGTACAATCCATGTGGTGATGAGAAGTGTATATTCTATGGTTGATGGGTGGAGTGTTCTGTAGTTTTCCATTTAGTCCATTTGGCCAAGCATCAAGTTGACATTCTGTATCTCTTTGTTGATTTTTTGCCTTATTTTTCTACCTAGGGTTGTTAGTGGGGTATTTAAGTCCCCAACTATAATAGTGTTAGAGTCAATATTTTTTTTAGTTTACTTAGTAGTTACTTTATAAATGCTTGTGCTCCTGTGTTGGGTGCATATATGTTTAGGATGGATATTTCTTGTTGATGGATTGAACCTTTTACCATTATGTAGTGTCCTTCCATATCTTTTTAAATTTTTGATAGCTTAAAGGCTGTTTTATCTGGTATTAAGATTATGACTCCTCCCTTCTTTTGTGATCCATTCACCCAGAAATTCATTTTTTATCCTCTAACTTTGAGTCTGTGTGTGTCCCTTGTGGTGAGATGAGATTCCTGGATGCAGCAAATTATTGGGTCATTTTTTAAAATCCAGTTTGCCATTCTATGTCCTTTCAGTGGTGCATTTAGTCCATTCATATTCAGGCTGATTATTGAAATGTGAGTATTTATCTATGTCATGATGTTCTTATAATATTTTTTCTTTGTTTGTTTTCTTTTAACTTTTGGGTTAATGTATGTGTGTGTCTTCAAGTTTGCAGTTATGATGTATTCTCTGTTGAATCTGTGTTCTCCTGTTCTCTTGGGAAGTGCGTGATCATTCTTTTTTCTTCTTTCTTCTGTGCTTAATATCTTTTTAACCATTTCCTGTAGAGCTGGTCTGGAAGCTGCATAATCTCTTAGTGATTGGATGCTTGGGAAAGATTTTAATTCTCCATTGCTGATGAAGCTGAGGTTGGCTGGGTAGAAAATTTTTGGTTGAAACTGCTTATCTTTGAGGACTTTGAAAATTGGACTCCAGTCCCTTCTAGCTTGTAGTGTTTCTGCCAATAGATCTGCTGCTATTTTGATTGATTTTTCCCAGTTGATAATCTGACATTTCTCTCTTGCTGTCTTTAAG
This sequence comes from Carlito syrichta, assembly GCF_000164805.1. Classification (NCBI taxonomy): domain Eukaryota; kingdom Metazoa; phylum Chordata; class Mammalia; order Primates; family Tarsiidae; genus Carlito; species Carlito syrichta. The sequence continues at coordinate 8,292 of NW_007091887.1, forward strand.
ATTTTTTATTTTGTACCTACTTTGAATAAATGAATTACTACATGTCTAGGGACTTGTCTTCTCATTTGATGTCTTGTGAGTGTTCTATGTATCTCTTGTGTTTCAATGGTCACATCTCTGGTGAAAAAGTTTTCTTGGATATCCCCCTGGAATACTTGCTCCAAGGAGTTCGTCATTTCCCTTTCTTCTTCTGGGACACCAATCAGGCATAGATCCAGACTCATTGTATTATTGCACATCTCTTGGAGGCTTTGTTCTTTCTTTATGAGTTTTTTCTATGTGTTTTACAGATCGGGTAAATTCCATGTTTTGCTCTTCAAGCTCTGAGATCCTTTCTTCTGTTTGATTAATTCTGCTTTCCATGCTTGTCATCTTGTTGTTTATTTCCTGGATGAAGTTTATTTATGGCCAAATTTCTGTTACAAGTCCTTTCAGTGTTGCATCTTGCCTTTTTGAGTTTTGTTCACTCTTTTCATTCACTCCCTAATCCCTGTTTTATTCTGGGGCTAGTAATTGAATTCTCTGTGTTCTTCTGTTGATTTTCCCACATCTGTGACAGCTCTCTTTCTTTTCTCTTTATTTCTGTTTTTAAGTGGCAGTGGGAAGGGCTTTCAATTTTGATGTAAACTCACCCCTCTATTCTTCCCTGATCAAGGCTCTGAATTTGTTGTATTTTGAAACAGGGTTGTGAGTGGGAAGCTTTGCTGTCTTTTGTAGTTTTGAGAGTCAAATAATGTGGAGGATGGGGAGCTAGGATTCAGAAACTACTTGCAATGGGTATGTACAATGAGGAGAACAGAGAAAAGTAGAATGAGGAGAATGGAGAAAAGTAGAATGAAATAGGACTGGCAAAACACACACACACACACACACACACACACACACACATAGAAAAAAAAAGCAGAAACCAAAGCAACACACACACACACACACGCACACACACAAACAAAAAACAAAAAACTGGAAAAAACCCCAACAAAACAGGAAAACCCAAACACACACACACACACACACACACACACACACACACACACACATACACAAAACACAAAATGAAAGGAGAAGAGAAAAAAGGGGGAATGCAAATTGGCCACTCATACTTTCATTCACACACATATTAAACTAAAAAAAGAGAAGAACCAAATTTTTTTAAAAACCTGAAGGATGAACACTCAATCATTCACATACACACATAAACAGAAAAAAAGAAGAAAGAAAGAAAAAAAGAAGGAAGAAAAAAAGAAAAAAGGCTGTGTGGGGGAGCAGGATTGGCAGTAGTGGGAATCTGTTGGGGGAGGGGGCATACCTCATCAACAAGGGAACCTACATAATGAACATTTGTATACCTAACCTTGAATTGTACCCCACATCTTTAAAAAAGAATTTTTAAAAATGAAAAAGTGAAAATAAAAATACTTTGAGAAAAAAGTTGGAGGGAATGCAAATCAAACCCTCACATACATATTCACACACAAAGAAAAAAGGAAAAAAAAACTGCCTTCTTTTGACAGGTTCTGTAATTGTTCCTCTCAGCTGCTTACAGGTAAGCCCTTCTGCTGTCTCTTGCAGTGTTGTGGCCACATTCACAATCTCCCTAGCACATGCCCAGGGAAGGAGTGGGCCATGGAGTTGGGTGGGGCTTCAGTCCTCCCCTTCCACTCTCATATGGTCAGTAGCATCCCCTCTGGTGGGGAGATGTGGGATTGTCTCCTCCCCAGGTAATGGCGGAGAGGGTGCCCCAGGCAGGCTTATCCTGAAATAGAGTCTTCCTATGGCAGCTGATGTCCAGGTTCAACCTGGGTTCGTCCCTCAGTCATGCTGCAGTTGTGTGGGTCTGTTGTTCAGAGGATTGCTGGGGAAGAGGGGGTTGGGTCAGCCCAGGATTCACCGCTGATTTCTTCAGGGGTCTTCCTCATCCTTTTCTGGTCACACCCTTTGTCCCACAGCTGAATCAGAGTAGGGGTGGGGAACCTGAGACTCAGCACTTGTCCTGTCCCTCTGAAGTTTGTACTTTTGGGATATTCCCTCTGGGTCACAATCAATCCCTAAGTAGTTAACCTGCTGGTCACAGAGATGGGGTCTTCGCTCTGTGGTAAGCAAACTGGAGCACTTCCCTGTCCAGTTTTCAAGACAGTGAGAGGGTGCCTGTTTCATCTTCTCCAGTAGGGCTCTGCCTCTGACTCCCTCATTTGAGCTCCCTCCACAGCGCTTGCTGTCAGTGTCCAGCCAGGCGCTGCAGTGGTGAGGCAGAGCCTGGAGCCGGCAGTCACTCCTGGCAGCTTCTGCCTGAGAAGGGCTTTGCTGGTTTTAAAAAAATGGCACTCGGCTTCTGCAGAGCACTAGGGCAACATAGCAAGGACTTGTCCCCATAGAAAATCAAAAATTAGCTGAGTGTGGTGGCACCTTTCCCCCACATTTTATTTATTTTATTTTGAGTCAGACTCTCACTCTGTTGCCTAACTGGAGTGCAGTGGCATGCTCATAGCTACCACAGCCTTGACTTGCTAGACTCGGGCAATCCTTCTGCCTCAGCCTTCCAAGTAGCTAGAACAACAAGTGTGTGCCACCGTGCCTGGCTAGTTTTTTTTATTTATTGTAGAGATGAGGTCTCTCCAAGTTGCCCAAGCTGGTCTTGTATCCCTGGGCTCAGGCAATCCTCTCACATTTTACTATTTCTGAATCAGTATGTATGTTATGACTCATATATGTCCACTGATTGATGCAGTTTTCTTTTTCCCTCGAAAATCTGTTATAGCATGGATGGTTCGGCTCACATCTTAGAACTGTGCAAGCATAGTATAAGTTGTTCTATAATAAGACTCAAAAACCTCAGCATGTCAGTGACTTGAGAAACCCTGATTGGAAAATAGGTGTGTGGGTGCCCACAGATAACGCCTGCAACTCTTAGAAACTTAGGAAGAAAAGATCATTGTTCTGACATTTGAGGTAGGAGAGGAGGGAGAACTGCTTCTTTGTAGGGCCCTGTGACAGTCCAACAGTATTCATTTCACAAATACTCCCCGAGCTCTTACTGTATACCAGGCTCCAGGGATGCATGGAGGTAGTCGGAAGCATCATGAGACTCCTGAGCTGGGTTCTCAAAACACAGAGACCTAGGAGAACACATGCATGACTGCATGTGAGCAGAGAGGGATGGTCGGTGGGGCTGATAAAAAAATCACTGAAAGGGATGGCAGGACCTTAGTATAGAATGGAGGATGTGACCAACCAATCTACCTGTATCACAAAGGCCTGATTCTGTTTGCTTGTGTTTGCACACCAAACCAAGCACGGCCTCAGTTGAGCCCCCTCCAGGGACCAGTCCAGGGAAAAGAATTCTGTGATGAGTTCTGAGTGCAAACTGGAGGACCTGCCTGAAAGGAGGGTGTCTTCAAGATGCCACAGAATAATCATCATCGGGGCTCCGTGGAAGCTGTCTAGGCCCACTGTGTGGAAGCTGTCATGGCCTGCAGCTCAGTCCCTTGTCGCTGACCATGTGGCTGCTGTCATGCAAGTGCTGCTCAGGGACTCATCCTCTGCCCCACAGAGGAAAGGGATGCTGAGGCTGGCTGCAGACCACATTGTTTTCCTGAGAGGCCCACCTGCCTCCACTCGCCAACTTCTGTGCTTTTACAAGTGTTGTTCCCTCTACCTGGAAGCTCTTTTCTTCTTTTCCCAGCCAGAAATCCTGCTTGTCCTTGCAAATTTCGCTCAGTGGTTCCCACATCCTGGAAGTTTAGCACGCACAAAGCTGCGTTTTTGTTTTTTACATCTGTGTGTTCCCAGTGCCTCCCACAGGGCCTGACACAAAGAAGACACGCTGGAAGACACATGTCAGGTGAAGGCTACTTAAGAAGTGAAGGATACAGGCTGACCCACCTGGAAGGATGCATTCTGGGAAGGCAAAGGGAGGAAGGAGGCATTTGGTTAGTTAGGACAGAGGGCCCTAGGGAAATGGGCCAGAAATCCAATGTGGAAGCACAAAGGAGGAAAGATAAGAAGTGAGTTGAGACCCAGGAATGAGATAAGGACAGGAACAAGGAGTAAAGGGAATTGGGTGGGCAAGGAGAAAAGGAAATTGTGTGAGAAGGCAGTTCATGACCTCTGGCAAGCACAGTCCTAGTTACCTGTCCCACATGCCTGGCCACAAGCACTTACCCTGGGCTCTGCTCACTGGAGGAGAGCCCAGCTGGGACAGTTTCTAGAAACACTTGGCGGCAGGAGGGTCCAGAGGGGAAGCACACAGACACCATGGTGGCTCTACAGGCCTAGGCAAAGCCTCTCCCAACAGGAAAAAACCTCTGCTTCCTTCAGTAGGAATCTGGCTCCATGAGGGTCGATGACCCACTCCCTGCCAGGGCCACCTTGGATGACAGGAAGGCCACTGGGGCCTTGAGACTGTCCTCCCTCCCTCTTCTCTCTCCACAAATGTAGTCTGAAGTCCTGACAGAAACCTCCCTGAACAGGTGGCTTTTTGCGGGCTCTTGAAGAAGACCAGCAAGCCCAAACAGAGCCATAGGCACTACTTCTGTGATTCCTTCCATTGCCCCCTACTTCCTCCCCCAGTTCCCTAAGCTCCCAAATCCAGCTCTACATTCTACCAAATCCCTGTCCAGACTCCAGATCCAACCACCTCCCAGGGAGATCTCAGGACCAGAAAGCCCACATGTGTGGCCAGATCAAGTAAAGTTGCCAGGAACAAATGATTCTCTTGGGAAGTGGAAGATTGCATTTTGCAAGCGAACTAATTCCCAGGATCTCCAGCAATTCTCTAATTGGTGGCATTTGGAGTGTAGACTTTAGGGAATTTGGAGTGGGAAAACTTCAGGCTGAGAGAAGGTCATTGCCGACATAATGTTTCCTGGCTGAAGAATTTGTCAATCTGACCCCTCGGGAGCTCTGTAGATGGTCCTCTGACCTTTTCCAGGAAGGAATCCCAGCTTACCCTTCCTCTACCATAGCAATGGTGAAGATGGTGTTGAGGGCAAATCTACTAATTCCACGCTTTCTCATCTCTACTGTCACAGCCCAGGGGAGGAGCCCTGGTGGTGTGGAGAGCTGGGTCACAGCCGTTTCATTCCCCTATGCAATGTCCCTAAAATCCAAATGTCTAATGCACCAGGATTCTCTCTACCTGCTCTTTGGAAGTCTGCCCTCCATATAATCATATTGTAACCAATGTGAATATTGAATTGGACAAGCCACCAGCTTATCAGAAGGATGGTACCAATCCAAGGTACTATTTAAAACCATGGTCAGATATATACTGATGCCTCTGAAACACTGTAACCAGTGTCCACCCCAAACCACATACATATGCTATCTGGATTATGTGGAGGTCATGCTTTTTCAATCCAGAGCCATTTCTTGCCCTTGGGTGAAGAATATTAGGAGCCTCCAGTGTGATAGCCCTGGAATCTGGTCATAAGTCAAGGGAAAGATAAAGTCAAAGTCAAACTTTGCTCGAGAAGAAGTTGGGGGTGTCATTCAGCATATGACCCAGGGGCTTTACTTAATGTCAGGACAACCTGTGGGTCTACCTACACAGGCCAGTGAAGCTTTGAACCTTCATCCAAGGTGGGACACTGAGAGAGTGGTCCAAAGTGAGCAGCAGATTGATTGGTAGTAGGGACTTTTGCCCTTGCTGGAGAGAGGACCAGAAGGACACCTAAAGTTTCTGTCTTGTTTTTTCATTGGAGCACTAGTAGAATACAGGGGTGGTTCTTCTGTGTAGTTGAGGCAGTCTAGGTAATCTTGAAGACTGGGGATATGAGCCCTAAGGATAGTTCAGTTCTTCCTGTATTTCCTATGGACGGTTTCATATGTTCCCCTTGGCAATTTGGCTTGTCACAGCAAAATAATATCTCAACAACTGGTTTGTGTATTAGTGTCATATTACCAAGGCTATGCAGTCCCCATGGCCGGATAATCTCTGGGGGAACTGCTAAAGTTGAATTTGTGGTCTTTCACAGCAGTGATTCAGTTCCACAAGTCTCTGGGACCTCACCAAATTAGCATCTGCCCTCAAGACTCTGGTCTCTTGAGGATCCTGCCTGGCCTGATGTAATGAGGTAGCCCCAAATCTGAGAGGGCTTACTCATAACATTCTTCACACATTCCAAGAAGTCACCTGGAAGTCCAGCAGGGAGAGACATTGGTTTATTAAACTTATGAGAGGGGCACCAATGGTAATGGGTTGGTGAGAAAGAATCTGCACCTTGAGATGACTGTACAGCAAACAGTTTGATAATCAAACAAGTTAATAATACAAATTCCTATACAGAGTTTATAATCACATTGATTAAGAGTGACAACTATATGATCTTTAGGTTGCTTGGTTACCGGCATCCCATAACAGGTCCTCTGCATCCCATGACCCATTAATATGCACATATCTGTCAGAGACTAGTATTGGCCAGAGGCCACTCTCTGAGAGAGGGGGGAAGAAAGATTTAAGGTATAGGGGAAAAAGAGTTTATGCTCGGATATTTACCTTACACCGGTGTATGAAGCTCTTGAAAGGGCAGCAGTACCTGTTATTCAAGTGTCTGAACTGACTAGCCATCTCTCCCTTGATGCCTGTTTCGGGTGGGGCCATTGGTAATGAATACGGTGCCAGACGATCTGGCCATGGGTACGTATCTCTTTCTAGCAGTGTGGGCTGCAGGTTCCGCTAGTCTCTAAGTTGCATCTCTGCTTACGTGTACTAGCTGGGCGGCTCAAGGCACGTTGTGCCTTAGTTCCTCTTCTGTATTTGAATGTTCATTGTGAACCTTCTTAGGGTGAGACATTGGACTGTGCCTAGAAGATGGGTAGGGAAGCCAGACCAAAAAGTCGGAGACAGGGTCCTGGTGCTTCAGCAGATGAAAACTTGATTCAGGTTACTCATCCTTAAAATCAGCTCATATAGTAATATCCATTCTCCAGTGGGTGTTGGGAAGCCTAATTACCACTTGCGAAATGTTTTTAAGTTCTCAGAAGAAAGATGATACATCAAGGCAAAGCATGACTATTCCAAGTGTGATGCTCTCAAACTGCCCTTGGGGCTAACCAGTATAAAATAGCCATTTGTGAAACTCTGCTATTGCAACAAAATATGACTATTATCCATAATGATACTAGACTAATGTTTAAGGCATTGCTGTGCTCATGAAAACTCTTAAATTGGCTGGAAGTGAAGATGTTAAACTAGGTCATCTGCTATGAGCTTGTCCTGTGCTTGGATTCCAAAAGCAAATAGGATCTTTGAGCAGTCTGGCACCTGAAAGAGTATCATATAGCAACGGCACTCTTTGAACACATAGCATGTACCAGGCAGTGTGTTGTGCACACTATCTCATTGACTCTTCCCAACACACTGGAAAATAGGTGTTATCATCTCCATTTTGCAGAGGAGAAAATCTGAGGCTCAAAGATGCTGACTTGCCCAAGGAAGATGAACCTGACACTTACAAATAGGATGTCCTGGAGTGGAGGAAGAGGCTAGGTGAGGTGACCATAAAGTCTAAGCAGGAAACAATGAGTCTCTGAACTAGTTTAGAAGTGAGGATGACTTCCACGTCTCCAGTTTGGACACCCTCTGTGCATAGGCCTCCTGCCAACAGAAAGAGAATCCAGGCGGGGAAGGCGACTGGGAGGAGAGGTGACTTTGGTGCTGGGTAACCTGAGTTTGGAATGGCCAGCCTATCTGGAAATGTTGGTTTGGGCCATAGAAGGGGAGTCACTAACCGATCTGACAGGGGAAGCCTGGGATGAGATCCCCAAAATGCAACATCTCACGCATTGCCCTTACCCCTGAGGGCTCAGTCGTCATTGGAGGAAATCTCCAGAAGTCAGCATGGGCCAAGGTGACAGGTGTCTGCCAAGACCTCCCAGCCAGATTCTTGGGCAGAGCGCTGCAGGCCTTCCCTCCCGTCAGAGCCACCTTCCCCGGTTCCCCCCACCACCTCCCGCACCCCGCTGTCTCCCATCCCCCATCCTCCTGCTGTGTCCTTTGCTGACCACGTGGGGACCGACTGCCGGGCCCCACAGCGCGGGGCGCTCGGGGTGGGGCGCGGGGCGCATGCGCGGCCGCCATACGGAAGCCCGGAAGGAGGGGCGGGGGGCGGTGGCTCAGGTTTCTCGGGGCGGCGGCGGTGTCGGCGGCGGGGACGCGGCTGGCGCTAGCGCCATGAACCCGCTGTAAGGCGCAGGCTG
>NW_007091887.1:16619-50369 GCF_000164805.1 Carlito syrichta
CCGGGGACCCGGGTGCCTGCCCGAGCCTCCCTGCGAGTGCAGGCGGCTCTCCGGGAAAGCGGCCGCCCTGGGCGTCCGCCTGCTTCCCCCTCCCGCGCCCAGTGCCTCCAGTCCCCCGACCCCCTGCGACCCTTGTCCTGCCCCAGGGGAACCCTGTCTCTCCCCGCTCACTCTCCCGCATTGGTGTCCGAGCTTCCCCCTCTCGGTTCCAGCCTCTCCCACCGCGCTGCCTGCACTCGGTTCTCTGCGCCAGGCCATCTCACTTGACCCGGCACTCCTACCCCCACCCCAGCTGTTTCCTCCAGTTCCGCTCAGCTCTTGGGGTTTTCCTTGGATTTATGCCCATCCCTCGCTTGTTTGCTTCTTTGTTGAACTGATATCTGAAACACTGTTGGATCTTTGGAGTCAGTGTCAGGGTATGGCAGTACCTTACATAATGCCTTTGGGGATGAACCTGATCGTTTTCCATACGCGTTTTCTCATCCGTCTTCACTAGAAGTTTATTTGCAGGAAGTAGATATCGCTGTCCTTCTTTTCCAGATGGGGAACACCCAGTGGACAGTGTGGAGAAAACACTGGCTAAGGAATCAAGCGCCTGTCCTTGCACTTGTCCAACTGTTCTTAACTGTTCCCTCCCCCAGGCTGTGAGCTCCCTGAAGCTGAGACCATCTCCTGTTCATCTCACTGTCCCCAGCGCCTCCCACCTACCGTGTCTGGCACATAGTAGGCACTTCTCAAATGTCTGTGGAACTAAACTGAGCCAGAAGACCTGAATTGGAGACCAGGCTATATGTAACTGGGCGATTCTCTGCCCTTCTTTGACCTTTTTTGGTCTAACAGATCTCTTAAGTGCAGTACTCTATGAAAGGAGTATCTGTCCCTTATTTGACAGTGAGAAGCCATGCACTCAGTAATCCATTTGTGTGCTAAGTCCTATGCTAGGTGCTCAGATGCTGGGCCTCCTCAGCTTGGGGGTGAAGAAGGGCATGCAAATTTGAGATGACTTACAGTACTGTGCAGTACTGTACTGAGGAGGTCCAGTGGAGACCACTATCTAGGCTGCTTGTTGAGGATGAAAGGAAGTCTTGGGGGAGTGTGTGTATGTTGGAGGTGTTGTCTCTTTAGGGATGGTGACATTTTGAGCTGTGAGCCATTGTGAGTTTCTAGGTGCTCTTATTCCTCTTTAAGTTCATATTCTGGTGTGGGGTGCCAATGTCCCTATCACAGTGCAGTCATTATCATTGTTAACCTTGAAGCATAGAGGAGTTTATTTACACTAGGTAACTTAACTAACTGCAGTACCTTCCTCTGCTGTTCCTAGGGGTTAGGATTGGTCAGCCAGGCAGTGGGACATGCCTTGTGTGTCTTCATTGTTTGGAGAGGGTGATAAGAAAGACAAGTGAAAGCTGATTTGCTTTGTGCCCTTGGGCAACTCACTTATCTGTCAGTTTTATCTGTAGAATGAGTATAATCTCACAGCAGGATGGGGGGCTGAATTAATGATTGATTGCAAAGTGCTTTACAAATAGAAAGCTCTATGACTTGTTTGCAAGGTGACAGATAATTCAGAAGCCACAAAGAACTGCTTCAGGTGATCCAACCAGCTAACAGAGTTGCCAGAGCAAAGTACTGCTGCACTCATAACACCCTTAACCATTTTTTCCTTTAGATTCCCCCCCCAAAAAACTTACTATATGAAATTTACAGTGAAATACTAGGCATGTAAACGGATTTATAATAATCATCAACATATTTGTCAGTACCTTACTTCCACCTAAATTAAAGTGTATCTCCACCTGAAAAGTTTAAAGGTCTTTTATACTGTGCCATTTTCCTTATTTCTGTCTTGTCCATGGGAGTGAGCACTATTATCTTACAGATATTTTAAGAAGTCATTGGTCAGATATTATTGATGAATTAGACTTTTTAAGCTGGTAGCGTTTCATGTTCTTGTTCCATGCTAAGGAGAATCTTCCAGACAGTTAGAAAGCAAACTGAGGAATGTAGACGGAAAAAACCTTGTGCTGGGGCTTCAATCCTTGGTGCTACTGCCTTGCTCCCTGCCTCTAATTCTGAGACAATTTAACATCTCCCTCCTACTCCACGACCTTGGCACACACTGTTCTTTTTGTCAGTAATGTTTTCCTCTCCTCTTCTCTTGACCTAGTAAACTTCTATTTATCCTTGAATCTCAGCTTACATGATACTTGCTGAGGGAAGCTTTCCAGACTTTTTGACTGGATCCGCTGCTCCCTGTTTGCAAGCTCTGTAGTCGGCAGTACTCCTGCAGAGTATCTGTCTGTGCTTATTTGATTAATACCTGTCTTCCCTACTAAACTTTAAGCTCCATGGGGTCAAGGCCATGCCTCTGTCATTATTGTTAGCTTGTGTACAGGGAATAGTACCTGGCTCAACAAATATTTGTGGAATGAATGAATGACTTAACTCTCCAGAGCCTATAAGAGAAATCTAGAACTGCTGCTTTCAGTAACTGCTTTCCTGGTGGTCTGTGGCCTGGCTCTCTTTCATCTCATCCTCTTCTCACCTTCAGAGTTGTAGCCATTCCATTGGAGAGACAGGAAAAACCATGACATTAAGGCAGAATGTGGCTGCCTTTACTTTACAGATTATGTCTGTGTCACAGAAATAGTCAATATCATGGTTTGGTGGGTCCCAAGGCATGGGCCATGGTTCCAGATCTCTTTTTCAACCTTTTGGATCTTGGTGAGCCTCTGAAAACTGCAATGACAGAGAGAGTGATTCATAAGTAGTAACTCTCAGATGTGCAGGGCTGCCAGCTGACCCTCTGCCTATTTCCATCTGGCACAGAACTGGTTGATCATGAACTTCTTTGCATAACTGCTTTTTAGTTACACAGGTTAAGACATGCTGAAATAGACATACTGAACCCACGAAGAAGTCGTTCCTTGATTGCCTGAAGCTTCCTAACAGCAAAGGAGCCCTATTCATAGAATAGGCAAACTGATTCTGAGGCGTTCCTGGCAGGTAGGGATCTGGGAGTAGGTGGCATTAGGCGGGCACTCTGCCCACACCATGGAGCCTTGGGATTTTCTGCTACCTTGGTGGAGTCGCTGGCTCAGAGAAAGCCCTTCCATGCTGGCAGCCAGGCAGCACTGGAAGGCTGTGAGAACTCTGCTGTGCCTTCTGAGTCATCTGCATTGAGCTCCTGATGGCAGTGTAGTACATCCCTCAGGTGTGCTCGACTGAGAACAAAGGCTGAGAAGTGCCACTCTGGGGGTTCTGTCATGTGGGTGTGGGGTATTGATGTGATCAGTAGTAGTGTTTAGCAACCTCTCTATGCTTCATCTTCTAAAGCTATTCTGCAGTCTCTTTAAGTTATCTTGTCTCTTATTTGGAGTAAAAAAAAAGAGAGACAGAATGTGATTGCTGGTAACAGTTCACTAAACGCAGCTACCTGGCCTTTAACAGGCATTTGCAAAGTATATTTAAAGCATTTCTTCATTAAACGTCTCCAGGGTTCCTACCATGTGCCAAGAGACGTGTTAGGTGGTCTACGTATAAAAACAAATGGAATATAGTCCTTCTTTCAGGGCTCAAGCATGGTGGAAGAGGCAGAGGTGAGAAATGGAAGGATACATAAAAATTCAGCAGAGTGTGAGGCATTACAGAGACAGGAACCCAAATGCCTGGGGAGTACAAAGGGTAGAGTCACTAATTCTGTCTAGAGCAGGCAGAGAAGATTCCATAGCAGAAGTGACTTTTGAGCTAGATTTTGAAGGATAATTGCAGGGGCTTTGTGAGACCAGAGAGCAGGAAAAGCATCTTAGAAGGGACAAAGTATGCTAAGGCATGAGGTCATGATAGGCATGTTCAGGCAGTGGTAAGGAGATCAATGTGGTAGGAGCACTGCAGATGACACATGTCATGATTTTAAAATACTTAATGTTAGTTACTGCACAGATTCTTTACAGATTATTGTTTTTTAAAAGGCAGATTCCTAATCCAGCAATATGAGTATATTGTCAGTACTATCAATGAACTACTCATCATCCAAGTGACTGTTTATCTGTGGTTCTGTCATATCAGGTCATCTACAGTCAGATAATTGTCCTGATTTCACTGAGGTTATTAATAACACGTGGCAGGCACAATATAGGGGCTTTGTATCCAAAATCCCTAAGCTTTACAGCAGCCCTGCAAGTTAGATATCAGCCTCATTTTAGAGTCTTGAGAATTGTGACTTGTCTCAAGTCATGCAGGCAGTAAGGGACCAAGTCAGAATTGTATTCCAGGTCAGTCTCCTTCTGAAGTCTGTGCTTTTTCCTGCATGTCATGCTATCTCCCTAGTTAAGTGACAACCCCTTTTCCCCCATGACACAGGAGATCCAACATCATAAGGAACCTTTTATTTATGAGCTGTAAGTTACTAAACACAGCAAACCTTATGTTGGACCTTATACATCCAAATGAGTATTATTATTCAACGAAGTTACTTGGGAGAAAAGAGAATATATATATATATATCAGAATAACAACAGAATATATATATGCACACACATATATATGTGTATATATGTATATACACACTGTTAACATATATACTGATTCCATTGTTTATTCATCAGGAATTCCCTTTAAAGACAGTTTGCAAATCATTTAAGATCCATTATTGCAAATCATATAAGATCCATCTCATTGCCTTATGATCAAATATTATTTTGAACAAAAATAGTTCTACATAGTTTGATCACACATCTTATTCACCAAGCTTGGCTCTGACCGACTTTTGACCATCTCCAAAAATCGAATCCACTTTCAGTAAAAATCTGGCACCATTTAGTATATTCAGTAGAACAGACTGCAGACTGTCAAGGTGCTTCCAAGAGGAAAGCTCCAAAGATGTCTGAGCAATGAAGTGTTATTGGAATTAGTGCATTACCTCTCAAGGGGACTGGTCAAAGGAGACAGGTCTCATTTGAATGTATAATTTCTAGTTTTGAAAGTATTATTTCCATTACTTGCTAATTACACACAGTTTTCTTGGCTGTGAATTCTCTGAGGGCCAGGATTTGGAGGCATTATATAAAGATGCTGAGTGACTGGATGTTGAATACAACTGGACACGTAACTGGAAAACCAGGGAGAAATTGGCTTGGAAGCGTTTTAGATAGTTTCCTAGGACTCTTCCTAATACCAAGCTTGGGTTTTTAATTGTTTGGGATGATAGGCCATGCTTGTACAAAGTGACTAGAATTGAAAACAAAAGCTTTGAACTGAACTCTAGAGATATGTTCTTTGTAACTGGTGACTCATACTTTGCCAGTTCTGACCTAAGATTGCTAAATGAGATTGTTACAACGTAGGAGAACTTTTCTCTGTCATACTACTAGAGCTAAAATAGGTAAAATGTATCACTTACACAGTGCTTTCACATGCTCTTTATTGAATCCATATATGAGAAATCAGATGAGGAGACAGACTTGGGGGAGTGTAACTCACCCAAGACCACACAGCTGATAAATGGCAGGTGAGGAACTTGAATGCAGATCTTCCCACTGGCCTGGGCTCTTTCTAGTCCTCCTTAAGAGTGATTTAGTTTTCTTGAATTGGAATTTCACTCCATCGACCAGGCTGTAGTGCAGTGGCACGATCATGGTCACTCCAGCGTTGGCCTGCTGGGCTCAGGCTATCCTTCCACCTCAGCCTTCCAAATAGCTGGAACTACAGGTGCACGCTACCATGCCCAGCTAATATTGATTGATTGATTGATCGATTGATTGTAGAGATGAGGTCTCGCCAAGTTGCCCAGGCTGTTCTCGAAACTGTGGGCTCAGGCAGTCCCCTCACCTCGGCCTCCCAAAGTGCTGGGATTACAGGCTTGAGTCACCACGCCCAGTTGAGTGATTTTTTTTTATTTGTCTTTTGTGTTTTCTTATATCTACTGACTAGATGCTCTTAAACATTATCCTTCCTAATAAAACCAGTTAAAATCTCCACTAGAAGAATTTACATTTGGTTAATAAGGTTCTGCTCAGTGTAAGAGGTGCAGTCCCCTTGACAGTGTGTGAGAATGTCAGCAGCTTGCTGATTGGAGCCATTCTCTCAAGCTGTAGACAGGGACGTGCCACCCAGCGCGAGTGTGTCTGCACACGCAGGCACGTGTTCGTGCACATGTATATGCTCCAGTTAAGCCAGCAGTTTCCACTGGAGAAAACGGATTTGTCTAAAAAGAGTCCAGCTGCGTTCTTCTGATATTCAGTAAACAGATACTAGAAGTCTTATACTCAGCGTTCTCTCTTTTCTGTATATATTTCTGTCCTCCCTTTCTTCCTCCCCTCTCCCACCACTCCCCCTTCCAAAGTCGAGAGAGGGAATTTGAGCCTGAGTGGAAAGCTCCATATATATTTCACAGAGGTCACTGTCTTTGTGGTTTGACCCATGTGGCACTACTTAGTGATCAATCATATACTAATATTGCAGATTCAGATGAGAGGAGGAGAAATATATTTTAAAGGTATTATTGGAAAAACAAAGTTTTAAAAGTAGTGGTTAATGTTAGAATATACACTGGAACCTCCATGTGCTGGTTTGTGGTGAATGAAGCAAAATCTGTATTTATACTTAGACCTGAATGTTTCTTGAAAAGTGACTCAAAATAGTTTAGGGTATGCCTGTGACTTTTTTTGAAAGTGCATTTTCTTATCACTGTATTACTGCTACATCACTCTCTTGCAGATCAGGCTTGATATTTCCTGTTTGATATGCAATCATCTTTTGGACTTGGCTCCCCAATGTATTGGTACAATTGAGAGTGTGTGTGAACTACATCTTTCAGATTTTCTGACTATATTAATTTGTTTTACTTGATCAACTTTGTAGCTTAATTTTTTTCAAAGAACCAGCTGTTGGTATTATTTATCAGTTCCCTTTTTATATCGATAGTCCTACTTTTAGTTTTATTATTTCCATATTTTGGCTTGATTCTTCCCTAAATTTCTTAGATAGAAACTCAGTTCACTAGTTTTCCTCTGCCTCTTTTTGTTTCTTTCTTTTCTACTTTCATTTACACGTTTGAAGTGAATACATTTTCTCTGAGTTTTGCTTTGGCAGTTGCCCAGACATATTATGTTTTAGTTGTATTTCAGTAGTATTTTAAATAGTCTATAATACTGTTCTGTTTCAGTCTGATTTAGTCATTATTTAAGAATGGAAATTAACATTGATCTAGTATTACCTGCTTGGTGCCAAGCCTGCAATAAGTGTTTTCTTATAGGTTATTTAATCCTTACCTCAGCTCTGTCTGGTAGAAGTTGTGTTTACCTGCATTTTGCTCATGAGGAACACGAGACGCAAAGTTTATGCAGATAATCTTGTCAACTGAACTCTCCTAAATTGCTGAATAAGTCAGTATTGAAAAAGATCCATGTCGTTGGGCAGTTTTCACTCCTTTTTTTTTTCTTTTTTGGTCAGTTTATTATGGATTGTGTAAAATTTCTGCCTCCAATCTCTACCAATTACAATCTACCTTACACACTCATATTTACCTTCTGTCACTCTTTTGCTAAGAAAATCTTCAATGGCTATCTCTTGCCTGTTAGTAAATTCCAAGGGCTTTATCTTGATGTTCAAATTCCCCTACCATCTTACTCCAGCCAAGGTTTCCCTTATTTCCTCCAATGCCCTTTCTCCTGTCTCCCCAGTGCCCCACCCACCAAGATATACAGAAAGGATTCTGTGCTCCATTCTCCTGGGATTGGGGAAGAGAGGATAAAGAGGGGATGGGGTAGTAGGTATAAAAATACAGGTAGGGAGAAGAAAAAAGATCCAGTGTTTGGTAGCACCAGAGGGTGAATATAGTTAACAATAATGCATTGTATATTGGAAAATAACTAAAAGAGTGGAATTGGAATGTTACTAACACAAAGAAATGATAAATGCTTGAGGTGATGGATATCCTACTTACCCTGATTTGGTCATAACATATGGTAGCTTATATCAAGATATTACATGTATCCCTCAGATACGTTTAATTGTTATGTATCCATAATAATTAAAAACAAATTTAAATGAGTGGAAAAGTCTTATTCCTTTTTTCTGGAATTCCCTATCCCTAACTTGTTGCCCAGGTCCCACCTCCCTTACCAGCTCGCTCAGAGAAGTTAATCTTCCAAGTCCCCTGATTTATAATCATATGTAGTTATTTATTGATACATCATCCTCCTCCATTCCTATTAGTCTTTGAGTGTCTTAAGGGAAGATGTTGTTTTTACTTTTTTATATATTTCACACATTTCAGCTGCTCAGACAATTTTCTTTTTTTGAGTCAGAGTCTCACCCTGCCACTGAGATTGTAGCGCAGTGGCACATTCACGGCTCACTGCAGCGTCAGCCTCCTAGACTCAGGCAGTCCTCCCTCCTCAGCCTCCTGAGTGACTGGAACTACAGGCACATACCAACCAAGCCTGGCTAATTAAAAAATTTTTTTTTGTAAAGAGAGGACTCACCATGTTGCCCAGGCTGATCTCTAACTCCTGGGCTCAAGCAGTTTTCCCGCCTTGACCTCCCAAAGTGCTGGGATTACAGGTATGAGCCACTGTGCCTGACCAAGATGCACAAAGATTTGTAAGAATTTTAAATTAGACGTATGTTTATTCCTGCATCATTATCCTTTTTTATCTCCCTACAAATATATATATATGTAAAGAAATTGTATTTTCTTGCCCTGCTACTTAATTATCTTGATATGACCATGCCATCTTTTTAGTATACCCTTGTGTTTATTATCATAGTTTCCTTAGGAACTTTGTCTACTTTACCTGTCATGATTTAATAGTAGCTTGGAGGAGCCCAGAAAATATTTCTGTATATTCTAAAAAGAAAAATTATCAGATTATTTTCATATTCTGTGACGATGTTGTTAGGTTTTTGCTATTTAGGTTTTTCTTATTAGTCCTTTTATCATTTTTTTTTTTTTTTTAGTCAGTCTCACTCTGTCTTCTAGGCTGGAGTGCAGTGGCATACTCACAGCCACTGTAGCCTCGATCTGCTGGACTCAGGTGATCACTCCACCTCAGCCTTCCAAGTAGCTGGAACTACAGGCACATGCCACCACGCCCAGCTAATTTCTTGATTTATTGTAGAGACAAGGTCCTACCAAGTTGTCTAGGCTGGTCTTGAACTCCTGGGCTCAGGGAATCCTTTTGCCTCCACCTCCCAAAGTGCTAGGATTACAGGCATGTGCCACACACGGGCTCCTTTTATATTAATGCTTTTTGTTTTGAAATCTAATTTGTCAAATTATTGTGATAGGAAACTGCGTCTCTTACTCTTAACCCAGGCATGATAAACCTCTTTCATTTTCTTGTAGTTGGTTTGACTTTTGACATTGGTTCCAAGTGTGACTCTTAAATGTAACAGATTTAGATTTTATTTTTTTAATCCATCAAGTGACCTTTTTTTTTGTAGTCTATGATAGGCAGAATAATGATACCCCAAATATGCCCACATCCTAATCTATGGCCAAGGGGAGTTAAAGTAGCAGATGGAATTAAGTTTGCTCATCAGCTGACCTTATAATAGAGAGATTATTCTGGATTCTTTGTCTAGGCCTAGTGTAATTACAGGGTCCTTAAATATGGAAGAAGGAGGCAGAAGAGGAGGTCAGAATTATTCAGTCTGAGGATGATTGAACACTCCATTGCTGACTTTGAAAATGGAGAATCAGGCCATGAGCTAAGGAATGTGGAGGCCTCTAGAAGCTGAAAAAAGGCAAGGAAACATTCTCTCCTAAGGAGCTCTAGAAGGAACACAGCCCTGCTGACACTGAGTTTAGCCCAGTGAGGCCCATATTGGACTTCCGACCTCCAGAACTATAAGATATTAAGCTTGTGCTTTTGAAGCCACTAGGTTTGTGGCAAGTTTGTATGGCAGCAGAAGGGAATTAATACAAGGACATTAAATCCATTTATATTTTTCTAACCTCGGTATTTGAATCATGAGTTATAATTTTGTATTATGATTTGTGCTCTCGTAAGTTTATCTGTTTCCTGTTTTTCATGTAATAGACTCATAGTTTCCTTTACGTTATGCCAAAAAACCCATACAATAATCACTTTTTCAACATTTAAAACTTTTTGGTACTTCTATTTTCGTTAGTCCCAATATTCTTTTTTTAAAAATTGAATATGAAAATCCTCTTTTATAGAAGGTAATTAATTTAGCTTATAGCATTTACCCCCAATCTGGTTTTTGTATATAGTTTAAAACTCCTTTAGAAAACTTTTTAACTTTGCATGTTATTTACCATTGAATCCTGTGTCTATCAATGTCCTTGATTTGTTAATGTTCTAATCCACTGATTTATTTGAAACGTTCTGTCTTTTCGCAAAGCCTTTGTTTCGGGTAATTATATTTCTAACCACGGACTTTGGTTGACAAATTGGTTCTGATTTTGTAGATTTGGAATATAAAAATATCCCTCTCTGCTAAGACATTCTTTGCTTTTTTCTCTGAGTTGACATTGGCACTGGTGTTAGGGAAGTGGTGCGTGAAACAGCAGGTGCCTGATCACGAATCAGGACGGTGGCACCAATACACAAGTTGTCACTGGATTCCTCACTGGCACGTGCTGCACTAGTTTTGAAAAATGCCAGTTTCACTTAATGTTCTTGATAAAGCAGTAAAAAATAATTCTTTTAATCTTGACTCCTGAGTTCACATCCAGTTTAATATCCCATGCAATGAAATGGGAAGAATTCATACAAGCCTTTTGCTTTATACTGACGTGAAATGGTTTACTCAAGGAAAATCACCTGTGTGCCTGAGTTACAAGGTGCTGTTTTCATGGAAAACCATTTTTATTTGGAAGGACAACTAACAGACAAGACTATAGTTATTTGCATTAGTGTATGTGGCAGACATTTTCTTGAAAATGCAAGAAGTGAACTTGCCACATCAAGGAAAACAACTCATGGTATTTTTTATAAATGGTAAAACTTGAACTTTCATG
This sequence comes from Carlito syrichta, assembly GCF_000164805.1. Classification (NCBI taxonomy): domain Eukaryota; kingdom Metazoa; phylum Chordata; class Mammalia; order Primates; family Tarsiidae; genus Carlito; species Carlito syrichta. Next base: position 27,610 of record NW_007091887.1, read on the forward strand.
GGAAAATCAGAATTTTGGAAAATTTATGTTCACTACCATGAACCTGACACTTCTCAGCACATAAGATATGTCTGATGATGTGAGTGGTGATAATAAGTAATGTGATTTTTTTTGCTATTATATAGTAAAATGAGTCAACATTTTAAAGATCTTTATTGCTCAGTGAACCAATATTTTCCAGTTGACCTACATGGTATTACACAATTGTGCAAGGATAAAAGAGTCATTCAAAGTACAAGAGAGACCAGTGGATTTTAATGTAGTGGAGTACAAAAAGTTCATTGATAGGATTTCAGATTCCACAGTGCAGTTAACCTTTAAGAAACTACCACTTGTTGAGTTTTGGTATCCTGTTGAAGAATATCCATCATTATCTGAAAGAGCTATTAAAATAGTTTTTTTCTAACTACGTATCTCTATGAGGCCACATTTTCTTTATATACCTGAACTAAAATGACATATTGCAACAGTATGAATACAAATGTAGATATTACAATCTTCTATGAAACCAGACATTTTACATTTTACAAAACTGTAGAGAAGTGCTACCCTCTTGCTAAGCTTGTGCTGGTTTTGGAAAATAGTTTTTTTTTTTTTTTCATAATATTATTTATGGTAATATGTAATTGTTGTTACTTTTAAATGGTAAATATTTTAAAAATAACAATTTTAATAATGATATAGTAAATACCATTTAGGGATAACCCATACCAACAAGAGCTCTATGGGGTCCTCAGTAATTTATTTAATTTTTTATTTTATTTTAAAGATGTGGGGTACAATTCAGGATTAGGTATACAAGTGGTCATCGTACCGGTAAAATTTGGGCCTCCCATTGGTTCCTACTTTGCTCAGTAATTTTTAAGAGTGTAATGAGTCATCATACTAAACAATTTGAGAACCAGTGATTTTATACAAAGCACTTTTCATATTCATTTTCTTCTATTCACAACCACCTTATGAGCCTGATTATTGCCCTGATTATGCAGATGAGAAAGAATGTTATGACACATAGAGACTAGATAGAATTTAGGTAGCAATCCCTCCAAATCAGATGATCCTCCCACCATAGTTTTCTCTCTGGAGGCTTCTGAGTTTAATTTTGTAGATTCCATCTTACACTCCTCTTTCCTTTTTTTCCAATTTAAGTTTCATATGTTATTTTTCATAGTGCAAAATTAGCACATACACCTCGCAGAAAACTCAGATATCACAAGCAAAAGAGTGTAAAGAATATTCCTAATCCTCCCCAGTGGAGATAATTGTTAACTTTTCAGTGTATATTAATATTTATTCAGATACTTTTCTAAACATACTTAATTATCAGTGTAAATTCAGTATAGGACTCAATTAAAAGGACTTTGGAGTCAAATAGATCTTAGTTTGGATCCCAACTCTGAGCTCTTAGACAAGTTATTTAACATCTAAGCCTTTGTTTCTTATCTGTAATAGGGGAACAGTTAAAGTGCCTACTTCATAGTGCTACTGTGTGACTTACGTGAGATAATGCCTGAAAAACAGCACAATACTGGCATTCCATAAGCATTCAATAAACGTTAACTATTGATGTTATTATGTACATGTATTAGATAGTTTAATAGCTATGTCAGGCTTATTGAGTTATATTTTACATGCAGTAAAAATTACCCTTTTTGTTATACAGACCTGTGAGTTTTGACAAATCCATACCCTTGTGTAACTATTACCCAAAAATATACAACAGTCCCATTGCTGCAGAAAATTCCCTTATGCCCCTTTGTGTAGTCATCCTTCTTCCCAACACAGCCACTGGTAACCACACTGATCTGCTTTTTGTGTCTATTGTTTTGCCCTTTTCAGAATGTCAATTAAATTCAATTGTACAGTATGTTGTTTTCAGCCTGAATTATTTTAATTGGCATAATACCTTTGAGGTTTATCAGTGCATCCACAGTTTATTCCTTTTTACTACTGATAAGTTTTACAGTGAATGGATGTACCATTGTCGGTTTAATATTCACCAGTTTGTGGATATGGAGGTTGTTTCTTTTAACTATTATGAATAAAGCTGTGTTGAACATTTGAATACAAGTCTTTGTGTGGACATATGTTTCCCTTTTTCCTGGATAAGTACCTAGGTGTGCGATTGCTGGACCATAGAATAAATATGTACTTAAATGTATAAGAAACTGCCGAAGTGTTTTCTAAAGTGACTGTACTGTTTTACATTCCCAAGACTTGGGACATCGGCTGGTGGCTGCAGACTGGGTAGGGGTGCAGGGAGTTGGGGGAGTGGGGACAGAGGAGGTTCTCTGCTATCGGAGGTCTCTGGTTCCAGTCCTCTGTTCTGGAGCCCTGACCTGGTGAGGAAGGCCTGGGGGATGGGTGTCAGCGGGGGGATAGATGTCTCTCCCGCTCCTGGTGGGCAGTGGCTTCTGTCTCTCCTGAGCGTGCCTGCACATTGGGTCCAGGGCTTAGGACACTGCATTCCACCTCAAGGTGCCCTGCTTATGGGAAAGTGACCTCATCCTGAGGCATCCAGGCAAAGTAATGCAAAGGGAGTGGGAAGCAGGTCCCACTTCATTGTGGATTTAATTTGCGTTTTCTTTTCTTTTTCTTTTTCTTTTTTTTTTTTTTTTTGAGTTGGAGTCTCACTCTGTCACCCAGACTGGAGGGCAGTGGCCGCTCCCAGCCACCACAGCCTCGCCAGGCTCCGGCGATCCTTCCGGAGTAGCTCAGCCTTCCAAGTAGCTGAAACTATAGGCACGCACTACCATGCCCAGCTAATTTTTCTTTTTTGATTTATTGTAGAAATGAGGTCTCGCCAAGTTGCCCAGGTGGGTCTCGAACCCGCAGGTTCAGGCAATTCACTCACCTCGGCCTCCCAAAGCGCGGGATTACAGGCTGAGCCACTGAGCCTGGCTTACATTTTCTTAACAACTGAAGATACCAAGGATGTTTTCACACGCTTATTTGCCTTTTGTCTACTTTTTTTGATGGACTGTCTATGTATTTTTGGTCATTTTAAATTGGGTCATTTACTCTTTTTTTAGTTGTTAAATTTCTTTTTATACTCTGGATACAGGAATTTTGTCAATTTTTATGTTCAAAATATGTTTTCCCAGTTTGTGGCTTGGCTTTTCATTTTCTTTTTTGTTTGTTTGTTTGTTTTGAGTTGGAGTCTCACTCTGTCGCCCAGACTGGAGTGCAGTGGCCGCACCTGGCCACCACAGCCTCGACCTGCTGGGCTCCCGGCGATCCTTCCGCCTCAGCCTTCCGAGTAGCTGGAATTACAGGCGCACGCTACCGCACCCGGCTAATTTTTTGATTTATTGTAGAGATGAGGTCTCGCCTGCCCAGGCGGGTCTCGAACCCGTGGGCTCAGGTAATCCACTCACCTCAGCCTCCCAAAGGCGCGGGATTACAGGCTGAGCCACCGAGCCCGGCTGGCTTTTCATTTTCTTAATGATACATATCTTTTGGAGAGTAAGAATTTTTAATTTTGGAGAAGTCCAATTTCATATCCCATATAAGAAAGCTTTGCCTAACCCTAGACTGCAATTTTTTTTTTCTATGTGTGTTAGACATTTTATAGTTTTGTCTATTACATTTAGGTCTGTGATCCATGTTGCATAAATGTTTGTGTGTGCTGTGAGGTTAACATTGAGGTGATTTTCCCCATCTGTACAGTTGTTCCACCATTTATTGAAATACAATCCTTTCTCCATTGAATTGTCTTAGCAATTTAGTGGAAAATTAACTGACCATACATGTGTGGGTTGTTTTGGGATTCTCTATTTTGTTCTATGTGTTTATCTTTATGCCAATACCACATTGTCTTTAGTACTGTAGCTTTACAGAAAGCTTTGAAAGCACATAGTGTTAAGTTGTCCAGCTTTGTTCTTTCTCACAATTGTTTTGCCCATTTTAGATCCTTTGTATTTTTCAAATGACTTTTAGGGTCAGTATGCCAATTTCTACAAAAGAGCCTGATGAAATTTTCATTGAAATTGCATTGACTCTTTAAAAGAATTTGGTCAATTTGGTGAGTGTGGTAGGCTAAATAATGGCCCTCAGAGATATCTACTTCCATGGAGCCTATTAAAGGTCTGAGATGGTGAGATTATCCTGGATTATCCAAGTGGGCCATAAATATAGTCACAGGTATTCTTGTGAGAGGGAGGTACTATTCAGAAGAGAAGGCAATGTGATGGAAGGGGGGAGGAGGGAGAGACTCTATGTTGCTGGTTTGATGATAGAGGAAGGAACCATGAGCCAAGGAATACAGCTCTAGAAACTGGAAAAGCAAGTAATGATTCTTTCAGAAGGAGTGGGTCCTACTGGCATCTTTGTCTTAACCCAATGAGACCCATTTTGGACCTCTTGCTGCCAGAGAGTAAATGTGTGTTCTTTTAAGCCACCGAATTTATGGTAATTTGTTTTAGCACCCATAGGAAACTAATATACAACATGTAAATCTTAACAGTATTGTGTTTCCTAATCTATGAACATGGTATATATCTCCATTTAGTTAGGTATTTAATTTTTCTTAACAGTTGTCATAGACTGCTAAGGAAACTGTGTTTCCTCAAATTTCATAAGCTGACATTTAATCCCCAAGGTGATGGTATGTGGAGGTGGGGCCCCTGGGAGGTGAGTGGGTCATGAGGGTGGGACTCTTATGATTGGAATTAGTGGCCTTATAAGAAGAAGCTAGAGAGCTAGCTCACTGTCTTTCCACCATGTGAGGAAACAAGAAGTTAACTTTCTGAAACCCAGGAGAGAGCCCTTGGCAGAACCCAACCATGCTGGTACCCTGATCTCGGACTTCCAGATTCTAGAACAGTGAGAAATAGAGTTCTGTTGTTTATTAGCTCCACTCCCCCTAATATTTTGTTACAGTGGCCTGAACATACTGAGCCAGCAGTTTTTGGTAGGTTTCAGTGTACAGGACTTGCATATATGTTGTTATGTTTATCCCTAAGTATTTTTTTAAATGTTCAATGCTATTGTAAATGATAGTTTTCCATAAACTTTAAATTTTATAATAGTTTTCAATTTATAGGAACGTTTCAGTAGATGAGAGTTTTTTTCCAAAATTTATTTCCAGCTTGTCATTGCTCCTCAATAACTGCAATAACTAGAAATGCAATAATGTTTTGTACATTTGCTTTAAGTCCTGTGATTTTTTAAATTCACTTATTAGGTCTAATAGCTTTTTTGTAGATTCCTTAGGATTTTCTACATAGAAAATTATGTTGTCTGCGAATAATGACAGGTTTACTCCTCTCTTCAAATTTGTATGCCTTTCTCTTGCTTATATTGCTGTGACTATGACCTCCAGTACAATGTTGAATAGATATGTTAAAATGGACATACTTGCCTTGTTTTGTATTTTAAGAGGAAAATATTTAGTTTCTCACCATTAAGCATTATAACTATTGGTTTTTCTTTTTTTTTTTTTTTTTTGAGTTGGAGTCTCACTCTGTCGCCCAGACTGGAGTGCAGTGGCGGCTCGACCTGCTAGGATCCGGTGACCCTTCCGCCTCAGCCTTCCGAGTAGCCGGAATTACAGCGCCCGGCTAATTTTTTTGATTTATTGTAGGGATGAGGTCTCACCTGCCCAGGCGGGTCTCGAACCCGTGGGCTCAGGCAATCCACTCACCTCAGCCTCCCAAAGGTGCGAGATTACAGGCTGAGCCACCGAGCCCAGCACTGTTGGTTTTTCATAGATGTTCTTCTATTCCTAATTTGTTTATAGCTTTTATCTTGAATGGGTAGTTAATTATGTCAAATACTTTTTCTGCTACTTTTGAGATAGTCATGTGGCTTTTTTTAGTCTACTAATACAGTGAAGCATATTAACTGATTTTCAAATGTTAAGCCAATTGTGCAATTCTGGCTAAACCATACTCCTGGCTAAATCATACTTGGTCATAATGTAATATCCTTATTATATATTGTGGGATAAAAGTAGCTAAATCTTTTTTGAGAATTTTTGCATCTCTGTTCATGAGATATATTGGTCTGTAGTTTTCTTTCTTGGTCAGGTTTTGGTGTCAGAGTAATGCTGGCCTCATAAAATAAATTAGGAAATATTCCCTTCCTTGTGTTTCTCTGCAAGAATTTGTGAAGGATTTGTGTTATTTCTTCCTTAAATGTTTTTTAGATTTTGCCAGGGCCTGGCATTTTCTTTGTGAGCAGGACTTTAACTAGAATTTCAGTTTCTATATCTTTCTTTTTATTTTATTTTATTATTATTATTTTTTTGAGTCAGAGTCACCCAGACTGGATGCAGTGGATGGTCATGGCTCACTGCAGTCTCAACCTCCTGGGCCCAGGCAATCCTTCCATCTCAGCCACCCGAGTAGCTGGGACTACAGGCATGCACCGCCACACCTGGGTAACTTTTTTTGAAAAAATTTTTTGTAGAGGTGAGGTCTCACTATGTTGCCTAGGCTGGTCTTGAACTCCTGGGCTTAAGCAATACTCTCAACTCAGTCTCCTAAAGGGTTAGGACTATAGGTATGCGCCACCATGCCTGGCTCCATGTCTTTCTTTTAAGAAATTTACTGGCATAAAGTTGTTCATAATATTCCCTTTTTATCCTTTTACTATTTAGAGGATTTGTAGTGATATCTGTGCTTTCATTCTATATATTGGTCATCTGTGTCTACTCTTTTTATTTTTCCTGATCACTCTGGCTATAGATTTACCAATTTTCTTTATCTTTTCAAAGAAATGGCTTTTAGTTTTATTCATTTTCCATTAATGTCTTTCTACTGTATTTCATTGATTTGTATGTTTATATTTACTTCCTTCTGTTTACTTTTTTAAACTTTCCTTTCTGGTTTCTAAGGTAAAATCTTTAATCTTTGACTTGATATCTTTTCTAATGTAAGCATTTGATGCTAAAATTTCTCTTAAGTACTGCTTTAGCTGTATCTCACAAATTTTGGTAGGTTGTGTTTTTAGTTTCATTTAGTCCAAAATGTTTTCCAGTTTTCTTTATGTTTTTTTAACCCATGGATTATTTAGAAGTTTAATTTTCAAGTATTTTGAGAATTTTCCAGATATCTGTTATTGATTTCTTCTTGAATTACATTGTGTTTAGAGATTTACTTTGTATGATTTCAAGCCTTTAAACACAGTGAGATTTATTTTATGGTCCAGAATTCAGTTTATCTTTTTGAATGTTCCATGTGCACTTAAAAGGAATTTGTATTCTGTTGTTGGGAGGAACTCTTTATCAATATCAATTAGGTCAAGTTGGTTATAGGTCAAGTTGGTTGATAGTGTTGTTACAGTCATGTAAATCTTTAATAACTTTCTGTCTGTGTGTTCTATCAGTTACTGAGAAAGTAGTCTTCATTTCCATTCATAACTGGATTTTTCTGTTTCTCCTTTTGGTTTGATTAATATTTTACATGTGTATTGTGACACTTCATTATTAGGTACATAAACATTAACAATTGTTAGATCCTCTTGACAAATTGATTCCATTATCATCATCAACTTCCCTATTTGTCCCTGGTAATATCCCTCATTCAAAAGTATACTCTGTCTTATGTTGTTGTAGGCAGAATGGCTCCCCAAAGATATTCAGGCCCCAAGCCCTGAAACCTGTGAATATGTCATGTTACATGGTAAATGGAATTTTGCAGATGCATTTAAGTTTTAATTTTGATTGCTATTATGACACGTTAACATGAACTTAGTGACTTAAAACTACTCAAATTTATTATCTCACAGTTCTTTAAGATTAGAAGTCCGTGTTCATGGCTCAGTTGGGTCTTTTGCTTAGTCTCACAAGCACAAAGTTAAAGTGTTAGCAGGGCTGTATTCCTTTCTGGAGGCCTCAGGGATTAATCCCCTTCCATGCTCGTTTGAGCTATTGTCAGAATTTAGTTCCTTGGGGGTTGTAGGGCTAAGGTCCCAGTTCCTTGCAGGCTGTCAGCTAGGAGTTATTCTCTGTTTCTAGAGGCTGCCTGCACTCCTTGTCTAGTAATAGCAGGTTGAGACCTTCTGTGTCTGGCATCTCTCTGCCTTCCTCTTCTGCCTCATCTCCTCTTCCACTGCATCTCTCTGACTTACTCTTCTGCCTCCCTATTCTTTTACAAGCCATGTGATTATATTGGGCCCACCTGGATAATCCAGTATACGCTCCCTGTTGTAAGGTTAGCTGATTAGTAACCTCAATTCCATCTGCAAAGGCCCTTGAGAGTAGTACTTAGATTAGTGTTTGGTTGGATAACCAATAGGAAGTAATTTTGGGAAACGTTTTAAAAACTGTATTTACCATAGTGAAGGACCTTAAAATAGGGAGATTGGCCAGGTTTATTGAGGTGAATCCAACCTAATTCCATGAACTCTTATAAGCAGAGAACTTTCTCTAACTGGAAGCAGGAGAGATATGAAAATAGGAGAAGTCAGAAGAATCCCAAGTGTGAGAAAGATTTGTATACTGTTACTGGTTTTGACATGTAGGGGCCTATGTACAAGGACCCAAGAGAGATCTCGAGTATCTAAGGTGGCTGCCAGGTGACAGCAAGCAAAGAAACAAGTGCCTCTGTCCTACAACCACAAGAATCTGGATTCTGTTAACAAACTGAGTGAACTTGAAAGAGGATTTTGTCCAGAGTTCCCTGGTAAGGGCCCCACCAATGGACATATTGATTTTGGCCTTCTGAGAGTCTGAGCAGAGACACCAACCAAGTCCATCTGGCATTCTATCATACAGAACTGTGAGATACTAAATTTATGTTGTTTCAAGCTGCTGCATTTTTGGTAATTTGTTACAGCAACAATAGGAGACTAAAATATATTAATATAGTCATTCTGCTTTTCTTCTGATTAGTGTTTGTCTGGTAACTTTTTCTGTCCCTTTTCTTTGAATCTGTCTTTGATTTTGTAGATAGATAAAGTAGGTTTCTTGTAGGCAGCATATAGTTGTCTTGCTTATTTATGCTATCTGATAATCTTTGTCTTTAAATTGATATTTAAGCCATTTGCACTTAATGTAATTATTGACAGGACTAAATTTTAGCTACCTTCTTGCTGCAGCCTGGAAACTGCCTCCAGTCAATAAGCTGGGTCAGTGATAGGGTTTATCTCCTTTGTCTCCCCCCTCCCTGTTCTCCACTGCCTATTGTCAGTGTCAGAAAAAGATTGTTTGTAGATTTTGTCCAGTTTCTTGTTTAAGGTGGGCAGGTAAATCCTATTCCTGTTATTATATTAAGGCTGGAAGTTAAAGTCTTCAACAGTGTAAATTCTAATTAATATTTCAAGGACATCTTCTATAGCAGTTCCCTGTTATATGAGATATGAGTGTGTGCGTGTAATTTATTCAGTCATGGAAAGTATAATACATGTGTGAAATGCTCATGCTATATGAACATGGCAGATGGCTGCCTTTTAAAAAATAGAAACAAATCATCAGTCAATGACAGAACTTGACCATATTCTGAACACGTCCGACTCTTCCAGTCTCCGTGTCTTGGTATTGCCAGTTCCTTCTGCCTGGAATGCTTCCTCATCTTAGTTTCTTTCCTGCCCAGCAGCTTTCCATGTGTTCTCCAGAACTAGCTCCAAGGGCACCACTTCTCTGCTTCCCAGTATTTCCTCAGACACAGTCCGTATTTCCTCTTCCCGGTTCCCATCCCAAACATCATGCTGTAGTATAATTAAACAATTCTGTGCACACTCTCTTCTACCAGGATAAATGATGGTTGAATTTTTGACTCTTTTTTCTGGGGGGGGGAAAGAAAGCAGGATTTATTGAGAAGACAGAAAAGCTCCCCAGTGGGAGGGGCTTTGTGACTCTTTCTACGTGCTGGAAAATGTTGCTCTTGTTACTTCCCATTTCAGGATCACGTGTTTGTGAAAGTGAATCTTCTTTAATGATTTCACTTTTCCCCTAGTAAATTCCTCATCTATGCCTGCCTGCTGCTGTTCTCTGTGCTGCTGGCCCTTCGTTTGGATGGCATCATTCAGTGGAGTTACTGGGCCGTCTTTGCTCCAATATGGCTGTGGAAGTTGATGGTCATTGTTGGAGCCTCAGTTGGAACGGGAGTCTGGGCACGAAATCCTCAATATCGGTAATACTGCTTTACAAAATCCATTGGTCTCTAACCCGAGGGAGCAATGTCACCTTTAATGAAGTAAGGTCCATTTCCTTCTCTATCTCGCTGGGGTTTTACAAGAACTACAATACAGGCAAAGTGGGATCTCATCCATGTTTTGGAAAATAGGTGTTTGATATGTATTTTCTTACCAAAGCACTGTTATTTTGGGAGATTAAGTTCCCTGCCAGCCCACAAATATCTGTATAACCCCAAATGCACCCAAACACAGAACTGGCATGCCATTCTAGACTAAGAAGCACGAAACCACCCTCCTCTGATGAGAACAGGCATTCACAGTTCCAACTTTGGTCATCAGGGGTCTCCCTTCCCCCAAGTCAATTTTGAAACTGGGCCTCCTCTTGTCCCCCTGTCCTTGTCCTGGGGTTTTAAGGCTGTTAGTGCTGTGCGGGAGGTGGGTTGGCTGGGAGACCATGAGCCCCTCAGACAGGGGCTGGGAATGAGGAAAGTTGAGGCTGGCTGCTGAGAAGGAGAGCAGAGTCTTTGGGGGCAGGGGAGAAGGGTGATCTTTACCATCTCCAGCCCCACTACCCTGCTCTTCTTGGATGTCTTAGCTGGTCCAAATTCCTGGGAGTCAGCTCATTCCCATGTGCAACCTGATGTTGCTGGGGCCTGTGAGAGTCTTTCCTTTTCTCTCTCATAGAGACTGGAAACACATGCAGGAAAAGGGGGTGGGGCTTGAGGGTAGAGGCTACTGTGCACCTTTTCCAGGAAGATGGGGAGAGCAGGAATGCCCAGTAGTCAGGTGGGGAGGGAAGGGGGAGATACGTGTAGCTGCTCATGTGAGAAAAGTGTAGAAGTTGAGACTACCTCGACTTTTTTTTTTAAGTCTTTTATTTTTATTTTAAAGATGTGGGGTACAATTCAGGATTAGGTGTACACGTGGTCATCATACAGGTAAAGTTTGGGCCTCCCTTGGGTCCCCACTTTGCCTGGTTTGAAATCAGCCACCTCAACTTTTAAAATTCTTGGTTTTTAACTCCAAAAATAAGATTCAGATCACATAGATTATATATTATACATTCGAAGAACTTTAAACTAGCTACACCAAGAACCTTGGCAGGTGAGAGACATTCATGTGCAACTATTTTAAAGTTCCTAGATGTTTTTTGAAAGATTGATGACCTGTGTAGCTGTCCATCTTTTATTTTTTATGAGGTATTTTCAGATAACTAATGTTTGCTTCTCAAAGAATGAAAAGGTAAATAACTAATCCTTTTGAGTTCCACTAATTAATATTTAGAAGTGTTTGATTTAAGGTTTTTTTGAGCAAGGAAATGAATTGTGGGTGTGGGGTGAATGTATGGAGCGTACATACATGGTCTGTACATGTCCAAAGGAAAGCTGTAGGGTCCTACAGGAATAACATCTGACCTCTTTTATCTGTGTCCTAAACTCAGGTTTATGTATCAGCAGCAAGATATATATATATATATATATATATATATATATATATCTTCTGATATATATGCCAGAAGCGTTCATCTGTATTTTGAGTGAACATTGTAGTTTTTCAGTGCATTATAAAGCCTTTTCCTAATCAATGGCCTTACCATTTTTCAATTATAAATCTATTTAAAGTCCATGCATGATAGTTCAACAGCTAATTAAACTGATTTTATTTGAACACAGATTTAACTCATTTGTTCTCTCTCTTTCATCCACAGGTGTTAATTTATCCTAATGGAATCAAAAGGAAAATAAAGAACCATTTATACTTTTTATTTTCATTTTAAAATAGCACCTAACAGTAGTTACTATGGCTTGTTGAACTATAACCAGCATTGTTCACAGAGCTAGAGTTGTTTTTATAGTATTGCATGTTATCTGACTTATGTGACTTTTATTCATTGAAAGATGAGGATTATGCGACCTAAGGGATATGTGTCTGCTTTAGCAGTAGAAGCAGTCAGCTTGAATACTCTTGGAAGTAACTCTTGCTGAGGAATTTAAAGAAATAAACAAAAGAGTATATGGGCGTTGTATGGGAAATCGTAACTGGCTTTTGCTTCTAAGAACATCCTTACATAGCCAAAACATTAAAGCCTGGTTTGGCTGTAATGTGTTCATTTCTTGTCATTTAGTAGTTCTTTGGTGCTGAAAGGTTACCTATTAAAGATTTGGTTCAAGTTAGCTCGCTACCCGATTTTCCTTCACTTTTTGTCCAATTTACAAGTAAATTTCAAAGTGTCAGCAAAAGTTAGTATCTGCCAATAGCTGCTTGCTTGTAATGGAGATTCCGAACTGAGGGGGCTTTTTCTTCTTTTCCCTCTCTCCCTTTTTAGAGCAGAAGGAGAAACGTGTGTGGAATTTAAGGCCATGCTGATTGCAGTGGGCATCCACTTGCTTCTGCTAATGTTTGAAGTTCTGGTCTGTGACAGAATCGAGAGAGGAAGCCACTTCTGGCTTCTGGTCTTCATGCCACTGTTCTTTGTTTCCCCGGTGTCTGTTGCTGCTTGCGTTTGGGGCTTTCGACATGACAGGTCCCTAGAGGTGAGATTTCATATATTTAAGAAAGTTTTCAAAAGTCACACATGTTGGTCAGTTATTCAGATGTCAGTTTCTTGTCATGTGTTGGGAAGAGACTGATGGCTCACAACTCTAGATCATGGGACATAAGGCAGCAGAAGATGATAGACATATGTATTTCTCTCTCAGACTTAGAACACTGGCTTTTCCACACAGGTCGTCAGCCTTTCTCTCCTGTCTTCATGTCTTTCCCGACCGGGCCTATAACCGCCAGGCTTCTCCAGAGAAGCAGAACCAGGAGAAGAGGTGGGGACATAGAGAGATAGATTTAAGGAGGTGGCATACTTGATCACGGGAGCTGGCAAGTCTGCAGTCTGTAGGGCAGGCGGCAGGATGGAGACTCGGCAGGAGTTGAGGCTGCAGTCCTGAGGCAGAATTCCTTCCTCTTCAGGAAGCCACAGTGTTTGCTCTTAAAGCCTTCAGCTGATGGGATGAGGCCTACCCACATGATGGAGGGCCATTTCCTATACTCACATACCTTCACAGCAACACCTAGCTTCATGTTTGATTGAATAATTGGGTCCTACAGCGCAGTTCAGTTAGCACACAAAACTGACCTTCTCACCACCTCAGACCCCATGATCTAGCATCTCACCTGCTCTCTGGCTAGCTTATCCTGATGTGCCCATGTGTTTATTTATTTACTCAGTAAGCATTTATCAAGTGTTTACTATATGCCTCGCCCTTTTTACCCAAGCATAGGGGATATACAGTTGAATACAATACCAGGACTAGTAATACCCATACTAGTAATGAAAATAAGGGTGGATAATGTTTACTGAGCACTTCCTGTGTGCCAGGCATTGTGTTAGCCACATTACATGCATGGTGTCTTATCAAATATTCACAACAACCCTGTGAAGTAGGTGCAGTTGTTTTCCAGAAAGAATACTTCATTTGTTCATGGTCACACATGAAGGGGCAGGGCCGGAATTGTTTCATCAACCTGACTCGATGCCCAAGCACTTCGCTGCACACAACCTGTGGGCCCAAAGCTGTGTACTAATGCCTGAAAAATCCTTGTTTTGGGCCATGTGGATAAGGCCTGGAGGAAGGAACCTGCAGCTGGGTTAGAAGAGAACACAGCGGCTGGGCTCGGTGGCTCAGCCTGTAATCCCGTGCCTTTGGGAGGCCGAGGTGAGTGGATTGCGTGAACCGGTGGGTTCGAGAACCGCCTGGGCAACTTGGCAAGACCTCATCTCTACAATAAATCAAAAACTAGCCAGGCGTGGTAGCACACGCCTGTAGTTCCAGCTACTTGGAAGGCTGAGGTGGAAGGATCGCCCGAGCCCAGCAGGTGGAGGCTGCGGTGGCCGGGAGCGGCCACTGCACTCCAGTCTGGGCGACAGAGTGAGACTCCAATTCAAAAAAAAAAGAGAACACAGCAGCTGGAGGTTGGGTCGGGCCTGGATGCCTTGACCTTAGGTATAGGCTTTGGGCAAGGTGCATGGAGAGTGGGACAGGGATGGATCAAGACCCTGTGGAATCCAGAGGGACCAAGACCCAGAGCACCAGGAAGGGCTTGGCGTTGAACAATGGAAGCAGTTCCTTGACTCTAGTGCTGGTGGAAAGGATATGGCATGAATGTGGCTGGTGGGTAGAGGTGGGCTTTTGAGGGAGAGTACCTCTGATGGCAGCTGTCACCCTCCTTGTGACTCCTGTTTTATGTCAGGAACTTAAGCATCCCTGGACCTTGGTATCAGTGGGGAGTCCTGGAACCAATCCCCCACAGATACTGTACAAGGACTGGTACTGCATTGGGCATGAATGCAGCAAATCTTTCACACATTCACATTCTGGGAATTCCTACCCACGGAAGAAACAACATGCTGGGAGCTGAGTCCCCTGTTCTGTGACACAAGGACAAACACCTACATTGGGGAGAGTGTGATCCAGTGTAGGTCACACAGAGACGGGAAGGAACTGGGGTCTGCCAGCAAGCCCTGTGTTGGGAGGGAAGGGGGACTCTGTTCAGGCACTCTAAAGCCCAGAGGTGGGAGGAAGTTGTCAGCTTAGTGGACTTCGGAAAACTCAGATAGGACTGGAGCCTGAAATGGAAAGGAGGCAATTGTGGACACGGGAGAAAGGACCCTCTACTCGGGCTGGATTGAACAGGGACCACATTCTCGGCCTGCAGAGCATGAGCCAAGGTGGCTGAATACTTGCTGCACCAGGGCATAGTGGGCAACTCGAGGAAAACAGTGGTACTTGACGTTTGTTGAACACCATAAAAACTGCTAGCTCCAAACTGTTCACAGGTTTGTGATTAGGTCACGCTGCATTCATTTCCATGACGTCATGTCTTTAAGAAGCTGGGTTTTCAGCAGTTGCTGTGGGGAAAAGGCCAGGGCAGTAGGAAACTCCAGGTGAAGGATAGACAATGAGAGCAGGAATGCCTTGTCTGATCCCAAGGCAAGGGCAGTTGTGAACTACCCGGCAGGCATGCATATCCCGTGAGGAATTAGTTGTGGTCATTCAAGAGTGAAATTAAAATAATATGTTTCTTTTGATGTCTATGAATTCTTTTTTGAAATGACTACTGAGGGCAGAAATATACCAAGTTATATGTAATTACTTAAATAAGTACAACAGTTAGGCATTTCTTTCGGCCTGTAAGGTCCATGGAAGACTTCCTGAGTCACTAAATGCTGTGTAAACTGAGAACTTGTAGGAGGCTCTGAGCCAGGTCACCGACCTCCGTTCTGTTGGCGACTCTCCCCAGAATGTACTTTCAGAATGAGGAGCAGCCTGGAAGGCGTTTGGGAGCAGGGGGCCATCGAGGCTGGAGGCAGGGAGGCGAGTGAGGGTCTGCTGAGGTGTTGGGGGGCAGTGAGCAGGACCTCACGTGGCAGTCAGCATTGGAATAGAGAGAGGGTGGGGGTTCAGGAGAAGTCAGGATGGTACAGAGGACAGGATCTGGCGAGGGAAGATGAGAGTGTGGGGAAGAACAGAGGTTGCTTCCCAGATTCCCGGGCCTTCCTGTGCTCCGGGTGCCTCACAGTGCTGTGGGAGACGATAGAGAGGAGAGGGGCAAGGCTCCAGGTGCTGGGGTAATGAATTCGCGGGGGACCTGGCTACATTTGAGATGCCTCTAGGAGAGCCAAGTGGCCCATTGCACAGCTGGGTCTGGCGTGCAGCAGGAAGGCTAAGGTGGAGACGGATCTGAGCGTGAACCCCTAAGGAGGTCGTGCAAGCCAGAGTTCTGACTGAAATGTCTTCCCCCCAGCCCCAGGGTGAAGTGAGTGAGTAAGTGGAAGTGTGTGGATTTGTGTGCCTGTCTCCTTTGCAGGGAGAGAAGGCTGAGTTTGCAGCTCTGGAGAGTCTCGCCACAGAAGGAGGGGCGAAGGAGACTGAAGGAGCTGTCAGAGCACTGAGGGGAGCAGGGGAGCTCCAAGACCGCATGACGGATGCTAGAAGGCCAGGACGAGGGAAGCTAGAAGGAAGAAGGCGTCCACAGTGTCAGCAGGCCATGGATTGCAGTGTTCTGCTGCCTCCTGGTCACTGGTGACTTGGATGAAAGCCGTTTCCTGCCATGGGGTGGAGGGTAGATCACGGTGGAGGAAGCTTGGAACAGCACCAGAGACAGCAGGGGCTCCAGTATCATTCCTGTCTCACAAGGAGAGAGCTAGGAGGGGTTCCGGATCGAGAGAGGTGTGGGTGTATTTGGGCTGGGGGTTGTTTTGGTGATGAATGGAGGGAGCTAACTCGTTCTGTGCTGCTAGGAGGGATCAATTAAAGAGGCAGGGCTAAAGAGGCAGCAGAGAATCTATAACTGATGGCTGGGCGCGCCAAGGTCCTCAAGGGGCCAGAAAGCAAGTGCTGGGATGCGGGGGCGAGTCCGGGGTAGGAGAGTCGAGTCACTCCTCGGGAGGGGCCGGAAGGACACGTGGTGAGCCGGGGCGCTGACTTTTGTTCCCGGTGAGCCTGGAAGCCAGGTCCTCACCTGCACTCAGGCCTTGAGCTGCAGGAGGGCCAGGGTGGCACCAAGCAGAGGGGCGAGCCGGGAGGCCGGGCCCCACCTCTGGGCGCGGCGCTGCTGTGCTCCTCTGGGACCGCGAGTCAGGAACTTCCAGTGCCACACGGCACAGGTTCCACTGTCCTGTCATGTGCCTTGCCTTTCAGTGTGCTAACCCAATGACTACAGTATTGAATGCCACTTACACGTTGTTTAACTGATTCTTCTCTTCATTTTTAGTTAGAAATCCTGTGTTCTGTCAACATTCTCCAGTTTATATTCATTGCCTTAAGACTGGACAAGATCATCCACTGGCCCTGGCTTGTATGTAACTTTTTGAATCCTTAAATAAATGTTTCTTTTTTTCATTATAAATGTAATTTGTGTTCATTGTAGACATCTTGGAACAGACAGACAACAGTAGGTAATAGACTAATAATCACCTCTGCCCTCACCACGGGCAGATAACACGGTTAGTGTTTTTGTATTTCCTTGCTTTATACCAGGAGTTGAGCTCTTAGCACGTATGTAATTTTGTACCTTCCTTTTTTGTTTTACTGTTGCATCACAAACATGTTGTCTTGTTAATAAAAGGCCTTGGTAACATAACTTTTAAAGTTTAATTGATGGAAAGTGTTCTTCAGATGCACTTATCAAACCATCTCCGCATTTCTAAAACAGAATATTTCCTCTGTCACCAGTGTTCAGCGAGTGTAAGTCATGCTGCAGTGTGTATGTCTGTGCGCAAAAATCTCTGCCTTAAAAAAAAGGCTCTCCTGGGAAATACCCCAGAAACAGTATTACTAGGCTAGAGGATGGGAACTTTTGATACTCCTAAATACATATACTGCACAGACAACTTGTTTTTCAAAGAGCTGTATCCACAGACACTTTTGCCGGGGGTGGGCGCTAAGTCAAACTACTAACTGTGACTTCAGTTACGGGGCCTTTGTCTGAAACCAACTGTAGACGGATGGGCAGAAGGATGGAGAAGTGGCAAGCTACAAATCAGAGAACACAGCATGGTTTCCGCTATGAAAGGCCTAGTAAGGAGAGGGAGACCAAAAGCCGAAGAACACCATCACCTCTGGGAAGTGAGGTCATGCTAGTGTTTTTGTTTGGGCTTTATTTTCTCTGCTGGTTGATGTTTCTTTTTGCACACAAGACATTTGCTGCATTAAATATACTTTACTCTTGAAAAAGAGCAAAGGCTCTAGTAAAAAATTCAGCTGGGGGCAGGGAAGAAGTGAAGTAGATTCCAAAACATAAGGAGACATCAGTAGACTCCACAGTCGAGGTCAAGATGGGATTCCTCAGTTCCACCCAAAGTCTCTGGTGAAGATTCCTAACCAACACTATTGATCAGGCTCTCCTCCTTCCTCTTCAGAGTTCTGGAAAGTGGTGAGTGGATTCAAAACTGTTTCTCCTGTGACATGGAAAAAAGAAGCCCAGACAAGGCCACATTCTTAGTATAAGATACAACGGGGGCGGGGAGGGGAGAAGATCAGTAATTTAGTTTGCTTTCCACAAGTGAGCAGAGGGATTTTTTCCACAAGTGAGCAGAGAGAGATCCCGTGCAGATCTCAATGGATGAAGCAGTCTGACTCTGTGTTTTCCCCAGTGAGCAAAAGAGAGCAAGTGAGGCTGAAACCTAACATTCCACTGTGGAGGGAACTCCAGTAAAGGAGAGGCTTGTCACGGGTGTGCTTTGGACGGGAGCAGACAGGCAGTATAAAGACTGCAGCAAAACCCACAACCCAGCTCTAAGCCAGTCAGGAGGAGTCAATATCACATCCCGACTTGAACCATAGATCTAAACGCCAACTGTAAAACTACCGATCTGTTAGAAAAAAGCACAGGATGGAAATATTTGGGGCCTGCAATGAGGCCAAGCGTACTTAGCACAGTGGCACTGGTAAGAGGGCCCATAAAAGAAAGACATCGCATATGTGGACTTCTTCAACATTAAAAGGAATGAAATGACAGGCCACAGGTTGGGAGAAAATATTTGGCAATCCCTGATCAAAACATTGACTCACATACAAAGAACTCTTCAAACTCAAAAACAAGAAAACACCGCGTTTAAAAACAGGCAAAAGACACGACAGAGGATTCACAGAGGGACCACGCACATGGCGAAGACGCATGAGCAACAATGCTCAACACCATTATCCGCTAGGGAAAGGCAGGTGAAAACCAGAAGGAGGTCGTGCGACACGTGCCTCAGAATGGCTGACCTCGGATAGTGACAAGGCCGAGAGCTGGGGAGGATATAGATAAACCGAGACACTCCTACGTTATTGGCGGGGGGGCAGAATGGTACAGGCTCTCTGGAAGATGGTTTGGCCGTTCCTGACATGGTGAAACACGCACTTACCGTGTGACCCAGCAGTCCCACTCCTGGGTATTTACCCTAGAGAAATGGAAACGTACAGCCGCCTAGAAAACCGGGCACTTTGTGTAGAGTGGCCTTGTTCACGATAGCCAGAAGCTGGAAATGGCCCTCGGTGGACAGTTGGATAACAGACTGCAGTCATCCATACGGTGGACTAGCACTCAGCAATGAAAGGGAACAGCCTGCGGATACAGGGAACAACTGGTGTGAATCTCAAAGACAAGCAGATGGCGAGAAGCCAGTCTCAACAGGTTGCAGGCTGTGTGACTCCTTCTGGAGAACATTCTAGCAAAGACAAAAGTACAATAGCAGAGAACACATCAGTGGTTTCCAAGGTTACAGTGGGGTATCAGCGAAGTGGCAGCATGAAGGACCTTCACAGGGCGACAGACGCCTTCTGCGTCCTGTCTTGGGCTTTGAGACTGACATTCATGTTAAAACTCACAGAATTCTATGCTCTAGGAAGACAGTCGCTTTGTATGATAATACAAGGAAAAGAGAGAACTGAGAAGTCGTCCTGGGGGAAGGGCAGGAGGGAGAAAAGATGACACAGGGGAACCTGACCAGGTGACGCCCCCGGGACTCATCCTCAGGGTTTTTGTGGGGGTGAGACAAGGTCTTTCTAGCAGACAGCCGCAGACTCAGAATGTGCCTTGGCGTGGCGGCGAGGACAGGGGAGCTGTGCAGACCCAGCGTCAACTCGCTAGGGGTGGAGTGGGGTCCCAGGCAGCCGTGAAGACTCAGGCAGCCAACGTCTTTTGGAAAACGGGTTCCCAAAGGTGTTGCCCGAGGACTTCTAGCAGGCTCTGGAAATGTTACTGGGGAAGAGAGTCCATCAGGGTGAGGTCACGTGTATGCACAGGGACAGTCTGAATGAGTATGTCTAGGAGGGAGGACGGGAAGAAGGAGGGAGGGAGGGCAGAGCAGAGGCCGCTGGGCCAGAAGCAAAGCTGTTCCCCGAAGGAAGAGGGACTGGGTGTCAGGGGCCCCTGGGGTGGGCCCTTGAGTGAACACACTGTCCCCTTTCCTTCCCACGCAATCGTCACAGCAGACCTGGGAGGTGGGACTGTCTTCCTCGGGCTTGTGCCGTCTCAACTGCAGAGACCCAGCAAGGGTTCGAGGTCGCCGGCCTGCAGGGGCCAGGGTGGGGGCTCTAAGGACACATCTTCTCTTGCCCTTCCCTCAGGTTGTGTGTGTCCCCCTGTGGATCCTCATGTCCTTTCTGTGCCTGGTGGTCCTCTACTACATCGTGTGGTCCGTCCTGTTCCTGCGCTCTATGGATGTGATTGCAGAACAGCGCAGGACACACATCACCATGGCCCTGAGCTGGATGACCATCGTCGTGCCTCTTCTGACTTTTGAGGTAAGCTTTCCACGGGAGACCTCTGCAGGCCCCGAAGCCCACGCGTCCTGCACCTCCACAGAGGCAGCTAGCTGCCTCTTGCCACTGCAGGGAGCCCACTCTGGGAGGGAATGTCAGTAGGATGAGAATGACCTTCCTTGGGGGGCAGGGAGAATGGGGGCTGAAAGAGAGAAACGTGCACTTTCCCAGCCATGTGGCATCTGCATGCCTTGAGTTTCCACATTTGGAAGGGGCAGGTTGGGTGTCCGCTGTTTGTATTTGACTCCCATGGAAAACTCTAGAATGGACACTGCTGACTCCATAGAACAAACACCAGGAAGAATTTTCCGCAGTACTCCTGGTGTTGTGAACATTTCCAGTAGACGGACTTTCGCTTGGCCTTGAAGAGGGATGTGAAAGCTCATTTGCTCTTTCCCCTGTGGACGGGTGGTTTTCTGCCATCGCCCGCGGAGCTGACATTCCCTCTTCTGAGACCTCCAGGGAAGAGTCTGCCTAAGGAGACCTGGCTTCTGACTCTGTCCCTTTCCAGAGGTTGCATCACCAAGGCCTTGACTGTGTCTCTTTCTTTAGATTCTGCTGGTTCACAAACTGGACGGCCACAACGCCTTCTCCTGTATCCCGATATTCGTCCCTCTGTGGCTCTCGCTGATCACTCTCATGGCCACCACGTTTGGGCAGAAGGGAGGAAACCACTGTACGTCCTCGGCATTTCAGGGGCTCTCGACGTAGGTTGGGTGGGGTGGGGGGCGGCCCCAGCCTTTGAAAAGGGGAGTCTGAGAGCACCGAGTTAGAAGTTGGCATGGGAAGACCTCGGCTAAGCAAGTTCTGGGCCCTTGCAAGGAAAGGGTGTGCTGTCCCCCTGGCCTTCTGCCGGCCAGGACCATGACTTCCAGGATGGCACACACGGCCGTCTGAGGGAGGACCAACAAGGCGAGCAGCCTCAGAGCTCCTGCATCCTTGTCTGCAGAAGGGGAATCAGGGTCCCGACTTCCAGGGTGCGAGACGATAAGTTAAAAATCCACAACTCCCATCCCAAACCTGGGAGGCGCTCGAGGTCCCTTTCTGTCCCTTCCCCTCCCCTGTGTCCTTGTGGCCCTCACGAGTCTTGTCAGTGGTGTCGTGCTTCTTCTCTCTTCCTCTTCACCGCGTGCTGTGGTACACACAGCTGAAACGATCTCTGAGGAGGGCCCCTTCCTCAAGAGGCTGTGAGTTCCATCACGTGTAACCCCAGGGCTCTGCCCTTCTGGAAGCCTGTGGGGTGGTGGGCAAGGTCTTGACTGCAGGCCAGGTGTGTGCCTGCTGCCTGTGCCCCGGGGGAGCCAGCGCCCAGCCAACAGCTTGGTTGTGCACAGAGGACAGTGGGCTTCAAGGAAGTAGCTTTAAGGCAGCCCTGGGAGCTGCCCTCTGGGCTGGACCCACACGCGTCTGCACCCTTCCAGATTCCAGAGGGTGACAGCAGTCCTTTTCTTGGATGGCACTGTCAGCCATGGGTTTATCCTGGGTGCAGATGCTTGGAGGAAGACCACATAGCCTTGACACCGCAGATATTGGAGCGTCCCCAGAGCTGTGCTGCCCAAAGTTGAATGCCCAGCAGCATCCCTCAAGGGCCAGGAAAGGTGGACCGCCCGAGCCCACCCCAGCCCAACCCATGGTTTCTAATCCAGGAGGCTGGCGTGGGGCCCGAGAATCACAACCCTAGCGAGTCCCCAGGGACATTGGTGCTGCCAGTCTGAGAACCCCCTTCGAACGTCCCATAGAGAGCATTGGTGCCTCCCCCCATTGGGGGTACTTGGGGGTTTTTCAAGTTTCACTCCTGAGGCATCTGGATAAAAGGTTGCCACATTGTACAAGCAAAAGTCTCATTCAGGAGGGTTAACCCAAAAGTCACTCACGTTCAGCATTTGAAAGAGAATATTCTTATTTTCCAGGGTGGTTTGGCATCCGCAAAGATTTCTGTCAGTTTCTGCTTGAAATCTTCCCATTTTTGCGAGAATACGGAAACATTTCCTACGATCTCCATCACGAAGACCACGAGGAAACGGAAGAAACCCCAGTTCCGGAACCTCCTAAAATCGCCCCCATGTTCCGAAAGAAGGCCAGGGTGGTCATTACCCAGAGCCCTGGGAAGTATGTGCTCCCACCTCCCAAGCTAAATATCGAAATGCCAGATTAGATGCCACGTGCGGGGACGAGCTTCAGGGGATCGGGACGTGCGCTCTCTCCGCTTCCTCCGCCTCCTTGTTCACCCTGCAACCTGGGGCCGGAACTGGGGCTGGGCCTCCAGGGAAGTCCGTCTCAGCCTGGTTTGCGCCCAGCGCCTGTCAGCCACTCACCACGATGGGGCGCAGAGGGGGCAGGTGACTGGGTGGGTGTCAGCGACCCTGGATGCCAGGGAGC